>NW_026893752.1:300000-441023 GCF_032452875.1 Bos javanicus | reverse complement strand
ATCATGCACTGATCACGTGACTGATCATGCACTGATCACGTGACTGATCATGCACTCACGTGACTATCATGCACTGATCACGTGGCTGATCATGCCTGCCATCACGCAGCTGACCATGTACTGGTCACATGACTGATCATGCACTGATCACATAATTGATCATGCACTGATCACGTGGCTTATCATGCACTGATCATGTGACTGATCATGCGCTGATCATGTTTGGTGTCATACACTGATCATGTGCCTCTGGAGGCAATGAACATAGAGCTGAGTAGGCACGAATCAGTCAGCAGGCTATAATCATGGAACTCACGTCTGAGAAATCATGCTGCTCAGCTGGCAATAATCAAGCAGATGAGCAGGCAGGAATTACGCAGCACAGGTGGCAATTGTCAAGCAGATGACAGGCAGGAATCGTGCAGCTCAGCTGGCAATTGTCAAGCAGATGAGCAGACAGTAATCACGCAGCTCAGCAGGCCTGATCACGTGACTGAGCATGCACTGTTCACGTGGCTGATCACACACTGATCACGTGACTGATCATGCACTGATCACGTGACTGATCATGCACTGATCACGTGGCTGATCATGCACTGATCACGTGGCTGATCATACACTGATCACGTGACTGATCATGCACTGATCACGTGGCTATCATGCACTGACTACATGACTGACATGCACTGATCACGTGGCTGATCATGCACTGATCACGTGACTGATCATGCACTGATCACGTGACTGATCATGCACTGATCACGTGGCTGATCATGCACTGATCACGTGGCTATCATGCACTGATCACGTGGCTGATCATGCAATGATCATGTAGCTACCATGCACTGATCACGTGACTGATCATGCACTGATCACGTGGCTATCATGCACTGATCACGTGGCTGATCATGCACTGATCACGTGCACTGATGTACACTGATCACGTGGCTGATCATGCACTGATCACGTGGCTGATCATGCACTGATCACGTGGCTGATCATACTGATCACGTGACTGATCATGCACTGATCACGTGACTGATCATGCACTGATCACGTGGCTATCATGCACTGATCACGTGGCTGATCATGCACTGATCACGTGACTGATCATGCACTGATCACGTGGCTGATCATGCACTGTCACGTGGCTGATCATGCACTGATCACGTGACTGATCATGCACATCACGTGGCTATCATGCACTGATCACGTGGCTGATCATGCACTGATCACGTGGCTATCATGCACTGATCACGTGACTGATCATGCACTGATCACGTGGCTGATCATGCACTGATCACGTGGCTATCATGCACTGATCACGTGGCTGGACATACACTGATCACGTGCCTGATCATGCACTGATCACGTGGCTGATCATGCACTGATCACGTGACTGATCATGCACTGATCACGTGACTGATCATGCACTGATCACGTGGCTATCATGCACTGATCACGTGGCTGTCATCATGCCATGATCACGTGGCTTCCATGTACTGGTCACATGACTGATCATGCACTGATCACGTGACTGATCATGCACTGATCACGTGGCTATCATGCACTATCACGTGGCTGATCATGCACTGATCACGTAGCTACCATGTACTGGTCACGTGACTGATCATGCACTGATCACGGATGACTGATCATGCACTGATCACGTGGCTGATCATACACTAATCATGTGACAGATCATGCACTGATCACGTGGCTGATCATGCACTGATACCGTGACTGAGCATGGACTGATCACATGACTATCATGTAGTGATCACGTGACTTAATGGCGCTGATCATGTGACTGATCATGCGCTGATCATGTTTGCTATCATACACTGATCATGTGCCTCTGGAGGCAATAAACAAAGAGCTGAGTAGGCACGAATCAAACAGTCAGCAGGCAATAATCATGGAACTCAGGTGTGAGGAATCATGCTGCTCAGCTGGCAATAATCAAGCAGCTGAGCAGGCAGGAATTATGCAGCACAGCTGGCAATTGTCAAGCAGATGACAGGCAGGAATCGTGCAGCTCAGCTGGCAATTGTCAAGCAGATGAGCAGACAGTAATCACGCAGCTCAGCAGGCCCTGATCACGTGACTGAGCATGCACTGTTCACGTGGCTGATCATACACTGATCACGTGATTGATCATGCACTGATCACTTGGATATCATGCACTGATCACGTGGCTGATCATACACTGTTCACGTGTCTGACCATGCACTGATCACGTGGCTGATCATACACTGCTCACGTAACTGATCATGCACTGATCACGTGGCTATCATGCACTGATCACGTGGCTGATCATGCACTGATCACGTGGCTGATCACACACTGTCACGTGACATATCATGCACTGATCACGTGGCACTCATGCACTGATCACGTGGCTGATCATACTCTGCTCACGTAACTCATCATGCACACATCACGTGGCTATCATGCACTGCTCACGTGGCTCGTCATGGAATGATCACGTAGTAACCATATACTGGTCACGTGGCTGATCATGCACAGATCACGTAAATGATCATGCACTGTTCACGTGACTGATCATGTACTGATCACGTGACTGATCATGCACTGATCACGTGGCTATCATGCACTGATCACGTAGTGATCATGCACTGATCACGTGGCTGATCATGCACTGATCACGTGGCTGATCATGCACTGATCACGTGACTGATCATGCACTGATCACGTGACTGATCATGCACTGATCACGTGGCTGATCATGCACTGATCACGTGGCTGATCATGCACTGATCACGTGACTGATCATGCACTGATCACGTGACTGATCATGCACTGATCACGTGGCTGATCATGCAGATCACGTGGCTGATCATGCACTGATCACGTGGCTGATCATGCACTGATCACGTGACTGATCATGCACTGATCATCCGGCTATCATGCACTGATCACGTGGCTGATCATGCACTGATCATGGCTATCATGCACTGATCACGTGGCTGATCATGCAATGATCACGTAGCTGATCATGCACTGTCACGTGACTGATCATGCACTGATCACGTGACTGATCATGCACTGATCACGTGGCTGATCATGCACTGATCACGTGGCTGATCATGCACTATCACGTGACTGATCATGCACTGATCACGTGACTGATCATGCACTGATCACGTGGCTATCATGCACTGATCACGTGGCTGATCATGCACTGATCACGTGGCTGATCACCATGACTATCACGTGACTGATCATGCACTGATCACGTGACTGATCATGCACTGATCACGTGGCTATCATGCACTGATCACGTGGCTGACATGCACTGATCACGTGGCTGATCACACGTATCACGTGACTGATCATGCACTGATCACGTGACTATCATGCACTGATCACGTGGCTATCATGCACTGATCACGTGGCTGATCATGCAATGATGTAGCTTCCATGCACTGATCACGTGACTGATCATGCACTGATCACGTACTTGATCATGCACTGATCACGTGACTGATCATGCACTGATCACGTGACTGATCATGCACTGATCACGTGGCTATCATGCACTGATCACGTGGCTGATCATGCACTGATCACGTGGCTACCATGTACTGATCACGTGACTGATCATGCACTGATCACGTGACTGATCATGCACTGATCACGTGGCTTATCATGCACTGATCATGTGACTGATCATGCACTGATCATGTTTGCTGTCATACACTGATCATGTGCCTCTGGAGGCAATGAACATAGAGCTGAGTAGGCACGAATCAGTCAGCAGGCAATAATCATGGAACTCACCTCTGAGAAATCATGCTGCTCAGCTGGCAATAATCAAGCAGATGAGCAGGCAGGAATTCTGCAGCACAGCTGGCAATTGTCAAGCAGATGACAGGCAGGAATCGTGCAGCTCTGATCATTGTCAAGCAGATGAGCAGACAGTAATCACGCAGCTCAGCATGCCCTGATCACGTGACTGACATGCACTGATCACGTGGCTGATCATACACTGATCACGTGACTGATCATGCACTGATCACGTGACTGATCATGCACTGATCACGTGGCTGATCATGCACTGATCACGTGGCTGGACATGCACTGATCACGTGCCTGATCATGCACTGATCACGTGGCTGATCATGCACTGATCACGTGACTGATCATGCACTGATCACGTGGCTGATCATGCACTGATCACGTGGCTATCACATGCACTGATCACGTGGCTGATCATGACTGATCACGCAGCTGCCATGCACTGATCATGACTGATCATGCACTGATCACGTGACTGATCATGCACTGATCACGTGGCTATCATGCACTGATCACGTGGCTGATCATGCAATGATCATGTAGCTACCATGTACTGGTCACGTGACTGATCATGCACTGATCACGTGACTGATCATGCACTGATCACGTGGCTGATCATGCACTGATCACGTGACTGATCATGCACTGATCACGTGGCTGATCATGCACTGATACATTGACTGAGCATGGACTGATCACATGACTATCATGTACTGATCACGTGACTTAATGGCACTGATCATGTGACTGATCATGCGCTGATCATGTTTGCTATCATACACTGATCATGTGCCTCTGGAGGCAATAAACAAGAGCTGAGTAGGCACGAATCAAATGATCAGCAGGCAATAATCATGGAACTCAGCTGTGAGGAATCATGCTGCTCAGCTGGCAATAATCAAGCAGCTGAGCAGGCAGGAATTACGCAGCACAGCTGGCAATTGTCAAGCAGATGATAGGCAGGAATCGTGCAGCTCAGCTGGCAATTGTCAAGCAGATGAGCAGACAGTAATCACGCAGCTCATCAGGACCTGATCACGTGACTGAGCATGCACTGATCACGTGGCTGATCATGCACTGATCACGTGACTGATCATGCACTGATCACGTGGCACTCATGCACTGATCACGTGGCTGATCATGCACTGATCACGTGACTGATCATGCACTGATCACGTGGCTATCATGCACTGCTCACGTGGCTGATCATGCAATGATCATGTAGCTACCATGTACTGGTCACGTGACTGATCATGCACTGATCACGTGACTGATCATGCACTGATCACGTGGCTGATCATGCACTGATCACGTGACTGATCATGCACTGATCACGTGGCTGATCATGCACTGATCACGTAAATGATCATGCACTGATCACGTGGCTGATCATGCACTGATCACGTGGCTGATCATGCACTGATACCGTGACTGAGCATGGACTGATCTCATGACTATCATGTAGTGATCACGTGACTTAATGGCGCTGATCATGTGACTGATCATGCGCTGATCATGTTTGCTATCATACACTGATCATGTGCCTCTGGAGGCAATAAACAAAGAGCTGAGTAGGCACGAATCAAACAGTCAGCAGGCAATAATCATGGAACTCAGGTGTGAGGAATCATGCTGCTCAGCTGGCAATAATCAAGCAGCTGAGCAGGCAGAATTACGCAGCACAGCTGGCAATTGTCAAGCAGATGACAGGCAGGAATCATGCAGCTCAGCTGGCAATTGTCAAGCAGATGAGCAGACAGTAATCACGCAGCTCAGCAGGCCCTGATCACGTGACTGAGCATGCACTGTTCACGTGGCTGATCATACACTGATCACGTGATTGATCATGCACTGATCACGTGGATATCATGCACTGATCACGTGGCTGATCATACACTGATCACGTGACTGATCATGCACTGATCACGTGGCTATCATGCACTGCTCACGTGGCTGATCATGCACTGATCACGTGGCTACCATGCACTGATCACGTGACTGATCATGCACTGATCACGTGAATGATCATGCACTGATCACGTGGCTGATCATGCACTGATCACGTGACTGATCATGCACTGATCACGTCTATATCATGCACTGATCATGACTGATCATGCACTGATCACGTGGCTGATCATGCACTGATCACGTGACTGATCATGCACTGATCACGTGGCTGATCATGCGATGATCACGGCTATCATGCACTGGTCACATGACTGATCATGCACTGATCACGTGACTGATCATGCACTGATCACGTGGCTATCATGCACTATCACGTGGCTGATCATGCACTGATCACGTGGCTATCATGTACTGGTCACGTGACTGATCATGCACTGATCACGTGACTGATCATGCACTGATCACGTGGCTGATCATGCACTGATCACGTGGCTGATCATGCACTGATCACGTGGCATCATGCACTGATCACGTGGCTGATCATGCACTGATCACGTGACTGATCATGCACTGATCACGTGGCTGATCATGCACTGATCACGTGGCTGATCATGCACTGATCACGTGACTGATCATGCACTGATCACGTGACTGATCATGCACTGATCACGTGACTGATCATGCACTGATCACGTGGCTGATCAGCACACTGATCACGTGGCTGATCATGCACTGATCATGTGCTATCATGCACTGTCACGTGACTGATCATGCACTGATCACGTGACTGATCATGCACTGATCACGTGGCTGATCATGCACTGATCACGTGGCTGATCATGCACTGATCACGTGGCTATCATGCACTGATCACGTGGCTGATCATGCATGATCACGTGGCTATCATGCACTGATCACGTGACTGATCATGCACTGATCACGTAATTGATCATGCACTGATCACGTGGCTGATCACACTGATCACGTGGCTGATCATGCACTATCACGTGACTGATCATGCACTGATCACGTGGCTATCATGCACTGATCACGTGGCTATCATGCACTGATCACGTGGATGACATGCACTGATCACGTGGCTGATCACACACGTATCACGTGACTGATCATGCACTGATCACGTGGCTGATCATGCACTGATCACGTGGCTATCATGCACTGCACGTGGCTGATCATGCAATGATCACGTAGCTACCATGCACTGGTCACGTGACTGATCATGCACTGATCACGTACTGATCATGCACTGATCACGTGACTGATCATGCACTGATCACGTGACTGATCATGCACTGATCACGTGACTGATCATGCACTGATCACGTGGCTATCATGCACTGATCACGTGGCTGATCATGCAATGATCACGCAGCTACCATGTACTGGTCACGTGACTGATCATGCACTGATCACATGACTGATCATGCTGATCACCTGGCTTATCATGCACTGATCATGTGACTGATCATGCACTGATCATGTTTGGTGTCATACACTGATCATGTGCCTCTGGAGGCAATGAACATAGAGCTGAGTAGGCAGGAATCAGTCAGCAGGCTATGATCATGGAACTCAGCTCTGAGAATCATGCTGCTCAGCTGGCAATAATCAAGTAGCTGATCAGGCAGGAATCACGCAGCACAGGTGGCAATTGTCAAGCAGATGACAGGCAGGAATCGTGCAGCTCAGCTGGCAATTGTCAAGCAGATGAGCAGACAGTAATCACGCAGCTCAGCAGGCACTGATCACGTGACTGATCATGCACTGATCACGTGGCTGATCACACACTGATCACGTGACTGATCATGCACTGATCACGTCTCATCATGCACTGATCACGTGGCTGATCATGCACTGATCACGGCTGATCATGCACTGATCACGTGGCTGATCATGCACTGATCACGTGGCTGATCATGCACTGATCACGTGACTGATCATGCACTGATCACGTGGCTGATCATGCACTGATCACGTGGCTGATCATACACTGATCACGTGACTGATCATGCACTGATCACGTGGCTATCATGCACTGATCACGTGACTGATCATGCACTGATCACGTCTATATCATGCACTGATCACGTGGATGATCATGCACTAATCACGTGACAGATCATGCACTGATCACGTGGCTGATCATGCACTGATACCGTGACTGAGCATGGACTGATCACATGACTATCATGTAGTGATCACGTGACTTAATGGCGCTGATCATGTGACTGATCATGCACTGATCATGTTTGCTCTCATACACTGATCATGTGCCTCTGGAGGCAATAAACAAAGAGCTGAGTAGGCACGAATCAAACAGTCAGCAGGCAATAATCATGGAACTCAGATGTGAGGAATCATGATGCTCAGCTGGCAATAATCAAGCAGCTGGGCAGGCAGGAATTACGCAGCACAGCTGGCAATTGTCAAGCAGATGACAGGCAGGAATCGTGCAGCTCAGCTGGCAATTGTCAAGCAGATGAGCAGACAGTAATCACGCAGCTCAGCAGGCCCAGATCTCGTGACTGAGCATGCACTGTTCACGTGGCTGATCATACACTGATCACGTGATTGATCATGCACTGATCACTTGGATATCATGCACTGATCACGTGGCTGATCATACACTGTTCACGTGTCTGACCATGCACTGATCACGTGGCTGATCATACACTGCTCACGTTACTGATCATGCACTGATCACGTGGCTATCATGCACTGATCACGTGTCTGAACATGCACTGTTCACGTGGCTGATCACACACTGTCACGTGACATATCATGCACTGATCACGTGGCTGATCATACACTGATCACGTAACTCATCATGCACACATCACGTGGCTATCATGCACTGCTCACGTGGCTCGTCATGGAATGATCACGTAGCTACCATATACTGGTCACGTGACTGATCATGCACTGATCACGTAAATGATCATGCACTGTTCACGTGACTGATCATGTACTGATCACGTGACTGATCATGCACTGATCACGTGGCACTCATGCACTGATCACGTGGCTGAACATGCACTGATCACGTGCTGATCATGCACTGATCACGTGGCTATCATGCACTGATCACGTGGCTGATCATGCACTGATCACGTGGCTATCATGCACTGTCACGTGTGATCATGCACTGATCACGTGACTGATCATGCACTGATCACGTGACTGATCATGCACTGATCACGTGACTGATCATGCACTGATCACGTGGCTATCATGCTCTGCTCACGTGGCTGATCATGCACTGATCACGTAGCAACCATGTACTGGTCAGGTGACTGATCATGCACTGATCACTTAATTGATCCTGCACTGATCACGTGGCTCATCATGCACATATCACGTGGCTGATCACACATGTATCACATGACTGATCATGCACTGATCACGTGGCTATCATGCACTGATCACGTGGATATCATGCACTGATCACGTGGCTGATCACACACGTATCACATGACAGATCATGCACTGAACACGTGGCTGATCACGCACTGATCGTGGCTATCATGCACTGATCACGTGGCTGATCATGCACTGATTACGTAGCTACCATGTACTGTCACGTGACTGATCATACACTGATCACGTAATTGATCCTGCACTGATCACATGGCTCATCACGCACTGATCAGGTGGCTGATCACACACGTTTCACGTGACTGATCATGTACAGATCACGTGAATAATCATGAAGAGTCACGTGGCTATCCTGCACTGATCACGTGGATATCATGCACTGATCACGTGACTGATCATGCACAGATCACGTGACTGATCATGCACTGATCACGTGGCTATCATGCACTGCTCACGTGGCTGATCATGCAACGATCACGCAGCTACCATGTACTGGTCACATGACTGATCATGCACTGATCACATGACTGATCATGCACTGATCACCTGGCTTATCATGCATTGATCATGTGACTGATCATGTGCTGATCATGTTTGGTGTCACACACTGATCATGTGCCTCTGGAGGCAATGAACATAAAGCTGAGTAGGCAGGAATCAGTCAGCAGGCTATAATCATGGAACTCAGCTCTGAAATCATGCTGCTCAGCTGGCAATAATCAAGTAGATGAGCAGGCAGGAGTTACGCAGCACAGGTGGCAATTGTCTAGGAGATGACAAGCAGGAATCGTGCAGCTCAGCTGGAAATTGTCAAGCAGATGAGCAGACAGTCATCACGCAGCTCAGCAGGCCCTGATCACGTGACTGAGCCTGCACTGTTCACATGGCTGATCACACACCTATCACGTGACTGATCATGCACTGATCATGTGACTGATCATGCACTGATCACGTAGCTGATCTTGCACTGATCACTTGGCTGATCATACATTCATCACGGGACTGATCGTGCACTGATCATGGCGCTATCATGCATTTACTACATGACTCCACATGCAATGATCACGTGGATGATCATGCACTGATCACGTGACTGACCATGCACTGATCACGTGACTGATCATGCACTGATCAAATGGCTGATCATGCACTGATCACGTGGCTATCATGCACTGCTCATATGGCTGATCAGGCAATGATCACGTAGCTACCATGTACTGGTCACGTGACTGATCATGCACTGATCATGTAATTAATCATGCACTGATCATGTGGCTGATCATGCACTGATAACGTGACTGATCATGCACTGATCACGTGGCTATCATGCACTGATCACTTGGCTGGACATACATTGATCAGGTGCCTGGTCATTCACTGATCACGTGGCTGATCATGCACTGATCACGTGACTGATCATGCACTGATCACGTGGCTCATCATACATTGATCACGTGACTGATCATGCACTGATCACGTGACTGATCATGCACTGATCACGTGGCTGTCATGCACTGATCACTTGACTGGACATACACTGATCACGTGCCTGGTCATGCACTGATCACGTGGCTGATCATGCATGATCACGTGACTAATCACGCACTAATCTCGTGTCTGATCATGCACTGATCACGTGGCTATCATGCACTGAATACGTGGCTGAACATGCACTGTTCACGTGGCTGATCACACCTGTCACGTGACATATCAGGCACTGATCACGTGGCACTCATGCACTGATCACGTGGCTGATCATATTCTGCTCCCGTAACTCATCATGGACACATCAAGTTTCTATCATGTACTGCTCACGTGGCTCGTCACGGAATGATCACGTAGCTACCATATACTGGTCACGTGACTGATCATGCAGAGATCACGTAAATGATCATGCACTGTTCACGTGCCTGATCATGTACTGATCACGTGACTGATCATGCACTGATCACGTGGCTATCATGTTCTGCTCACGTGGCTGATCATGCAACGATCACGTGGCAACCATGTACTGGTCACGTGGCTGATCATGCACTGATCACGTAATTGATCATGCACTTATCATTTGGCTGATCATGCACTGATCGCGTGGCTGATCATACACTGATCACGTGACTGATCATGCACTGATCACATGATTGATCATGCACTGATCACGTGGCTATCATGCACTGATCACGTAGCTGATCACACATGTATCACGTGACTGATCATGCACTGATCACGTGACTCATCATGCACTGATCATGTGGCTATCATGCACTGATCACGTGCTATCATGCACTGATCACGTGGCTGATCACATGATCATAGCTACCATGTACTGGTCATGTGACTGATTATGCACTGATCACGTAATTGATCCTGCACTGATCACATGGCTCATCACGCACTGATCCGGTGGCTGATCACACACGTATCACGTGACTGATCATGTACAGATCATGTGACTGATCATGCACTGATCACGTAGCTATCTTGCAGTGATCACGTGGCTGGACATACATTGATCACGTGACTGATCATGCACTGATCACGTGGCTGATCATGCACTGATCACGTGACTGATCATGCACTGATCACGTGATCATGCACTGATCTCGTGTCTGATCATGCACTGATCACGTGGCTATCATGCACTGCTCACGTGTCTGATCATGCGACGATCACGCAGCTACCATGTACTGGTCACATGACTGACCATGCACTGATCACGTGACTGATCATGCAGTGATCACGTGGCTATCATGCACTACTCACGTGGCTGAACATGCAATGATCATGTAGCTACCATGTACAGGTCACGTGAATGTTCATACACCCATCAGGTGACTGATCATGCACTGATCACGTGGCTATCATGCACTGACCATGAGACTGATCATGCACTGATCACGTCTATATCATGCACTGATCACATGACTCCCCATGCACTGATCACGTGGGTGATCATACACTAATCATGTGAGAGATCATGCACTGATCACGTGGCTGATCATGCACTGATACCGTGACTGAGCATGGACTGATCACATGACTATCATGTAGTGATCACGTGACTTAATGACGCTGATCATGTGACTGATCATGTGCTGATCATGTTTGCTATCATACACTGATCATGTGCCTCTGGAGGCAATAAACAAAGAGCTGAGTAGGCACGAATCAAACAGTCAGCAGGCAATAATCATGGAACTCAGATGTGAGGAATCATGCTGCTCAGCTGGCAATAATCAAGCAGCTGAGCAGGCAGGAATTACGCAGCACAGCTGGCAAATGTCAAACAGATGACAGGCAGGAATAGTGCAGCTCAGCTGGCAATTGTCAAGCAGATGAGCAGACAGAAATCACGCAGCTCAGCAGGCCCTGATCACGTGACTGAGCATGCACTTTTCACGTTGCTGATCATACACGGATCACATGATTGATCATGCACTGATCACGTGGCTGATCATGCACTGATCACGTAACTGATCATGCACTTATCATTTGGCTGATCATGCACTGATCACGTGGCTGATCATGCACTGATCACTTGGCTGGTCATACACTGATCACATGACTGATCATGCACTGTTCACCTGACTGATCATGTACAGATCACGTGAATAATAATGAAGTGATCACGTGGCTCATCATGCACTGATCACGTGGCTGATCACAATGTATCACGTGACTGATCATGCACTGATCACGTGGCTCTCATGCACAGATCATGTGGCTATCATGCACTGATCACGTAGCTATCATGCACTGATCACGTGGCTGATCACGCAATGATCACGTGGCTACCATGTACTGGTCATGTGACTGATCATGCACTGATCACGTAATTGATCCTGCACTGATCACATGGCTCATCACGCACTGATCCGGTGGCTGATCACACACGTATCACGTGACTTATCATGTACAGATCACGTAAATACTCATGAAGTGATCACGTGGCTATCCTGCACTGATTACGTGGATAACATGCACTGATCACGTGGCTGATCACTCACGTATCACGTGACTGATCATGCACTGATCACGTGGCTATCATGCACTGATCACGTGGCTAGCATGCACTGATCACGTGGCTGATCATGCAATGATCATGTAGCTACCATGCACTGGTCACGTGACTGATCATGCACTGATCAGGTAATTGATCATGCACTGATCACGTGTCTGATCATGCACAGATCACGTGACTGATCATGCACTGATCACGTGACTGATCATGTACTGAACACATGGCTATCATGCACTGCTCACGTGGCTGACCATGTAGTGATCACGCAGCTACCATGTACCGGTCACATGACTGATCATGCACTGATCACATAATTGATCATGCACTGATCACCTGTCTTATCATGCATTGATTATGTGACTGATCATGTGCTGATCATGTTTGGTGTCACACACTGATCATGTGCCTCTGGAGGCAATGAACATAGAGCTGAGTAGGCAGGAATCAGTCAGCAGGCTATAATCATGGAACTCAGCTCTGAGAAATCATGCTGCTCAGCTGGCAATAATCAAGTAGATGAGCAGGCAGGAATTACGCAGCACAGGTGGCAATTGTCAAGGAGATGACAGGCAGGAATCGAGCAGCTCAGCTGGAAATTGTCAAGCAGATGAGCAGACAGTAATCACGCAGCTCAGCAGGCCTGATCACGTGACTGAGCATGCACTGTTCACGTGGCTGATCACACACCGATCACGTGACTGATCATGCACTTATCATGTCACTGATCATGCACTTATCACGTGGCTGATCATGCACTGATCACTTGGCTGGACATACACTGTTCACGTGCCTGGTCATGCACTGATCACGTGGGTGATCGTGCACTGATCATGTGACTGATCATGCACTGATTGATCTCGTGTCTGATCATGCACTGATCACGTGGCTGATCATACACTGCTCACGTTACTGATCATGCACTGATCACGTGGCTATCATGCACTGATCACAAGACTGATCATGCACTGTTCACGTCTATATCATGCACTGACCACATGACTGCCCATGCACTGATCACGTGGATGATCATACACTAATCTTGTGACAGATCATGCACTGATCACGTGGCTGATCATGCACTGATACCGTGAGTGTGCATGGACTGATCACATGACTATCATGTACTGATCACGTGACTGACCATGCACTGATCACCTGGCACTCATGCACTGATCACGTGGCTGATCATACTCTGCTCACGAAACTCATCATGCACACATCACGTGGCTATCATGCACTGCTCACGTGGCTCGTCATGGAATGATCACATAGCTACCATATACTGGTCCCGTGACTGATCATGCACAGATCACGTAAATGATCATGCACTGTTCACGTGACTGATCATGCACTGATCACTTGACTGATCATGCACTGATCACGTGGCTATCATGCTCTACTCACGTGGCTGATCATGCACTGATCACGTAGCAACCATGTACTGGTCACGTGACTGATCATGCACTGATCACGTAATTGATCCTGCACTGATCACGTGGCTCATCATGCACATATCACGTGGCTGATCACACATGTATCACATGACTGATCATGCACTGATCACGTGGCTATCATGCACTGATCACGTGGATATCATGCACTGATCACGTGGCTGATCACACACGTATCACATGACAGATCATGCACTGAACCCGTGGCTGATCATGCACTGATCACGTGGCTATCACGAACTGATCACGTGGCTGATCACCCAATGATCACGTAGCTACCATGTACTGGTCACGTGACTGATCATGCACTGATCACGTAATTGATCCTGCACTGATCACATGGCTCATCACGCACTGATCAGGTGGCTGATCACACACGTATCCCGTGACTGATCATGTACGGATCACGTGAATAATCATGAAGTGATCACGTGGCTATCCTGCACTGATCACGTGGATATCATGCACCGATCACGTGACTGATCATGCACAGATCTCGTGACTGATCATGCACTGATCACGTGGCTATCATGCACTGCTCACGTGGCTGATCATGCAATGATCACACAGCTACCATGTACTGGTCACATGACTGATCATGCACTGATCACATAATTGATCATGCACTGATCACCTGGCTTATCATGCATTGATCATGTGACTGATCATGTGCTGATCATGTTTGGTGTCACACACTGATCATGTGCCTCTGGAGGCAATGAACATAGAGCTGAGTAGGCAGGAATCAGTCAGCAGGCTATAATCATGGAACTCAGCTCTGAGAAATCATGCTGCTCAGCTGGCAATAATCAAGTAGATGAGCAGGCAGGAATTACGCAGCACAGGTGGCAATTGTCTAGGAGATGACAAGCAGGAATCGTGCAGCTCAGCTGGGAATTGTCAAGCAGATGAGCAGACAGTAATCACGCAGCTCAGCAGGCCCTGATCACGTGACTGAGCATGCACTGTTCACATGGCTGATCACACACCTATCACGTGACTGATCAGGCACTGATCACATGGCTGATCATGCACTGATCGCATGGCTATCATGCACTGCTCACATGGCTGATCAGGCAATGATCACGTGGCTACCATGTACTGGTCACGTGACTGATCATGCACTTATCACGTAATTAATCATGCACTGATCACGTGACTGATCATGCACTGATCACGTGGCTGATCATACATTGATCACGTGACTGATCATGCACTGATCACGTGACTGATCATGCACTGATCACGTGGCTGTCATGCACTGATCACTTGGCTGGACATACACTGATCACGTGCCTGGTCATGCACTGATCACGTGGCTGATCATGCACTGATCACGTGACTAATCACGCACTAATCTCATGTCTGATCATGCACTGATCACGTGGCTATCATGCACTGAATACGTGGCTGAACATGCACTGTTCACGTGGCTGATCACACACCTGTCACGTGACATATCAGGCACTGATCACGTGGCACTCATGCACTGATCACGTGGCTGATCATACTCTGCTCACGTAACTCATCATGGACACATCAAGTTTCTATCATGTACTGCTCACGTGGCTGATCATGGAATGATCATGTAGCTACCATACTGGTCACGTGACTGATCATGCAGAGATCACGTAAATGATCATGCACTGTTCACGTGCCTGATCATGTACTGATCACGTGACTGATCATGCACTGAACACGTGGCTATCATGTTCTGCTCACGTGGCTGATCATGCAACGATCCCGTAGCAACCATGTACTGGTCACGTGGCTGATCATGCACTGATCACGTAATTGATCATGCACTTATCATTTGGCTGATCATGCACTGATCACGTGGCTGATCATACACTGATCACGTGACTGATCATGCACTGATCACGTGACTGATCATGCAGTGATCACGTGGCTATCATGCACTGATCACTTGGCTGGTCATACACTGATCACATGACTGATCATGCACTGTTCACGTGACTGATCATGTACAGATCATGTGAATAATCATGAAGTGATCACTTGGCTCATCATGCACTAATCACGTGGTTGATCACACATGTATCACGTGACTGATCATGCACTGATCACGTGGCTCTCATGCACAGATCATGTAGCTATCATGCACTGATCACGTAGCTATCATGCACTGATCACGTGGCTGATCACGCAATGATCACGTGGCTACCATGTACTGGTCACGTGACTGATCATGCACTGATCACGTAATTGATCCTGCACTGATCACATGGCTCATCACGCACTGATCCGGTGGCTGATCACACTCGTATCACGTGACTGATCATGTACAGATCACGTAAATAATCATGCAGTGATCACGTGGCTATCCTGCAGTGATCACGTCGATAACATGCACTTATCAAGTGGCTGATCACACATGTATCACGTGACTGATCATGCACTGATCACGTGGCTGATCATGCACTGATCACCTGGCTATCATGCACTGATCACGTGGCTGATCATGCAATGATCAAGTAGCTACCATGCACTGGTCACGTGACTGATCATGCACTGATCAGGTAATTGATCATGCACTGATCACGTGACTGATCATGCACAGATCACGTGACTCATCATGCACAGATCACGTGACTGATCATGCACTGATCACGTGGCTAACATGCACTGCTCACGTGGCTGATCATGCAATGATCATGCAGCTACCATGTACTGGTCACATGACTGATCATGCACTGATCACATAATTGATCATGCACTGATCACCTGGCTTATCATGCATTGATTATGTGACTGATCATGTGCTGATTATGTTTGGTGTCACACACTGATCATGTGCCTCTGGAGGCAATGAACATAGAGCTGAGTAGGCAGGAATCAGTCAGCAGGCTATAATCATGGAACTCAGCTCTGAGAAATCATGCTGCTCAGCTGGCAATAATCAAGTAGATGAGCAGGCAGGAATTACGCAGCACAGGTGGCAATTGTCAAGGAGATGACAGGCAGGAATCGTGCAGCTCAGCTGGAAATTGTCAAGCAGATGAGCAGACAGTAATCACGCAGCTCAGCAGGCCCTGATCACGTGACTGAGCATGCACTGTTCACGTGGCTGATCACACACCTATCACGTGACTGATCATGCACTTATCATGTCACTGATCATGCACTGATCACTTGGATATCATGCTCTGATCACTTGGCTGGACATACACTGTTCACGTGCCTGGTCATGCACTGATCACGTGGCTTATCATGCACTGATCATGTGACTGATCATGCACTGATCTCGTGTCTGATCATGCACTGATCACGTGGCTGATCATACACTGCTCACGTTACTGATCATGCACTGATCACGTGGCTATCATGCACTGATCACAAGACTGATCATGCACTGTTCACGTCTATATCATGCACTGATCACATGACTGCCCATGCACTGATCACGTGGATGATCATACACTAATCTTGTGACAGATCATGCACTGATCACGTGGCTGATCATGCACTGATACCGTGAGTGAGCATGGAGTGATCACATGACTATCATGTAGTGATCACGTGACTTAATGGCTCTGATCATGTGACTGATCATGCGCTGTTCATGTTTGCTATCATACACTGATCATGTGCCTCCCGAGGCAATAAACATAGAGCTGAGTAGGCACGAATCAAACTGTCAGCAGGCAATAATCATGGAACTCAGATGTGAGGAATTATGCTGCTCAGCTGGCAATAATCAAGCAGCTGAGCAGGCAGGAATTAGGCAGCACAGCTGGCAATTGTCAAGCAGATGACAGGCAGGAATCGTGCAGCTCAGCTGGCAATTGTCAAGCAGATGAGCAGACAGTAATCACGCAGCTCAGCAGGCCCAGATCTCGTGACTGAGCATGCACTGTTCACGTGGCTGATCATACACTGATCACGTGATTGATCATGCACTGATCACTTGGATATCATGCACTGATTACGTGGCTGATCATACACTGTTCACCTGTCTGACCATGCACTGCTCACGTGGCTGATCATACACTGCTCACGTTACTGATCATGCACTGATCATGGCTATCATGCACTGATCACGTGGCACTCATGCACTGATCACGTGGCTGATCATACTCTGCTCACGAAACTCATCATGCACACATCACGTTTCTATCATGCACTGCTCACGTGGCTCGTCATGGAATGATCACGTAGCTACCCTATACAGGTCACGTGACTGATCATGCACAGATCACGTAAATGATCACGCACTGTTCACGTGACTGATCATGTACTGATCACGTGACTGACCATGCACTGATTACCTGGCACTCATGCACTGATCACGTGGCTGATCATACTCTGCTCATGAAACTCATCATGCACACATCACGTGGCTATCATGCACTGCTCACGTGGCTCGTCATGGACTGATCACATAGCTACCATATACTGGTCACGTGACTGATCATGCACAGATCACGTAAATGATGATGCACTGTTCACGTGACTGATCATGTGCTGATCACGTGACTGATCATGCACTGATCACGTGGCTATCATGCTCTGCTCACGTGGCTGATCATGCCTCGATCACGTAGCAACCATGTACTGATCACGTGACTGATCATGCACTGATCACGTAATTGATCCTGCACTGATCATGTGGCTATCATGCACTGATCACGTGGATATCATGCAGTGATCACGTGGCTGATCACACACGTATCACATGACAGATCATGCACTGAACACGTGGCTATCACCCACTGAACACGTGGCTATCACGCACTGCTCACGTGGCTGATCATGCCTCGATCACGTAGCAACCATGTACTGGTCACGTGACTGATCATGCACTGATCACATAATTGATCATGCACCGATCACGTGACTGATCATGCACAGATCACGTGACTGATCATGCACTGATCACGTGGCTATCATGCACTGCTCACGTGGCTGATCATGCAATGATCACGCAGCTACCATGTACTGGTCACATGACTGATCATGCACTGATCACATAATTGATCATGCACTGATCACCTGGCTTATCATGCATTGATCATGTGACTGATCATGTGCTGATCATGTTTGGTGTCACACACTGATCATGTGCCTCTGGAGGCAATGAACATAGAGCTGAGTAGGCAGGAATCAGTCAGCAGGCTATAATCATGGAACTCAGCTCTGAGAAATCATGCTGCTCAGCTGGCAATAATCAAGTAGATGAGCAGGCAGGAATTATGCAGCACAGGTGGCAATTGTCTAGGAGATGACAAGCAGGAATCGTGCAGCTCAGCTGGAAATTGTCAAGCAGATGAGCAGACAGTCATCACGCAGCTCAGCAGGCCCTGATCACGTGACTGAGCATGCACTGTTCACATGGCTGATCACACACCTATCACGTGACTGATCATGCACTGATCATGTGACTGATCATGCACTGATCACGTAGCTGATCTTGCACTGATCACTTGGCTGATCATACATTCATCACGGGACTGATCGTGCACTGATCACGGTGCTATCATGCATTTACTACATGACTCCACATGCAATGATCACGTGGATGATCATGCACTGATCACGTGACTGACCATGCACTGATCACGTGACTGATCAGGCACTGATCAAATGGCTGATCATGCACTGATCACGTGGCTATCATGCACTGCTCATATGGCTGATCAGGCAATGATCACATAGCTACCATGTACTGGTCACGTGACTGATCATGCACTGATCACGTAATTAATCATGCACTGATCATGTGGCTGATCATGCACTGATAACGTGACTGATCATGCACTGATCACGTGGCTATCATGCACTGATCACTTGGCTGGACATACATTGATCAGGTGCCTGGTCATTCACTGATCACGTCGCTGATCATGCACTGGTCACGTGACTGATCATGCACTGATCACGTGGCTGATCATACATTGATCACGTGACTGATCATGCACTGATCACGTGACTGATCATGCACTGATCACGTGGCTGATCATGCACTGATCACTTGGCTGGACATGCACTGATCACGTGCCTGGTCATGCACTGATCACGTGGCTGATCATGCACTGATCACGTGACTTATCACGCACTAATCTCGTGTCTGATCATGCACTGATCACGTGGCTATCATGCACTGAATACGTGGCTGAACATGCACTGTTCCCGTGGCTGATCACACACCTGTCACGTGACATATCATGCACTGATCACGTGGCACTCATGCACTGATCACGTGGCTGATCATATCTGCTCACGTAACTCATCATGGACACATCAAGGTTCTATCATGTACTGCTCACGTGGCTCGTCACGAAATGATCATGTAGCTACCATATACTGATCACGTGACTGATCATGCACTGATCACGTAAATGATCATGCACTGTTCACGTGCCTGATCATGTACTGATCACGTGACTGATCATGCACTGAACACGTGGCTATCATGTTCTGCTCACGTGGCTGATCATGCAACGATCCCGTAGCAACCATGTACTGGTCACGTGGCTGATCATGCACTGATCACGTAATTGATCAGGCACTTATCATTTGGCTGATCATGCACTGATCACGTGGCTGATCATACACTGATCACGTGACTGATCATGCACTGATCACATGATTGATCATGCACTGATCACGTGGCTATCATGCACTGATCACTTGGCTGGTCATACACTGATCACATGACTGTTAATGCACTGTTCACGTGACTGATCATGTACAGATCACGTGAATAATCATGAAGTGATCACGTGGCTCATCATGCACTGATCACGTGGCTGATCATGCATGTATCACGTGACTGATCATGCACTGATCACGTGGCTGATCATGCACTGATCACGTGGCTGATCATGCACTGATCACGTGGCTATCATGCACTGATCACGTGGCTGATCATGCAATGATCACGTAGCTACCATGCACTGGTCACGTGACTGATCATGCACTGATCACGTAATTGATCATGCACTGATCACGTGGCTGATCATGCACTGATCACGTGGCTGATCACACTGTATCACGTGACTGATCATGCACTGATCACGTGACTGATCATGCACTGATCACGTGGCTATCATGCACTGATCATGGCTGATCATGCACTGATCACAGGACTGATCATGCACTGATCACGGCGCTATCATGCACTGACTACATGACTCCACATGCACTGATCACGTGGATGATCATGCACTGATCACGTGACTGATCATGCACTGATCACGTGACTGATCATGCACTGATCACGTGGCTGATCATGCACTGATCACGTGGCTATCATGCACTGATCACGTGGCTGATCATGCAATGATCACGTAGCTACTATGCACTGGTCACGTGACTGATCATGCACTGATCACGTGGCTGATCATGCACTGATCACGTGGCTGATCATGCACTGATCACGTGACTGATCATGCACTGATCACGTGGCTATCATGCACTGATCACGTGGCTGAACATGCACTGATCACGTGCTGATCATGCACTGATCACGTGGCTGATCATGCACTGATCACGTGGCTGATCATGCACTGATCACGTGACTGATCATGCACTGATCACGTGGCTGATCATGCACTGATCACGTGACTGATCATGCACTGATCACGTGGCTGATCATGCACTGATCACGTGACTGATCATGCACTGATCACGTGACTGATCATGCACTGATCACGTGTCTGATCATGCACTGATCACGTGGCTATCATGCACTGCTCACGTGGCTGATCATGCATGATCACGCAGCTACCATGTACTGGTCACATGACTGACCATGCACTGATCACGTGACTGATCATGCACTGATCACGTGGCTATCATGCACTACTCACGTGGCTGATCATGCAATGATCATGTAGCTACCATGTACAGGTCACGTGAATGATCATACACCCGTCAGGTGACTGATCATGCACTGATCACGTGGCTATCATGCACTGATCTGAGACTGATCATGCACTGATCACGTCTATATCATGCACTGATCACATGACTGCCCATGCACTGATCACGTGGTGATCATACACTAATCATGTGAGAGATCATGCACTGATCACGTGGCTGATCATGCACTGATACCGTGACTGAGCATGGACTGATCACATGACTATCATGTAGTGATCACGTGACTTAATGGCGCTGATCATGTGACTGATCATGCGCTGATCATGTTTGCTATCATACACTGATCATGTGCCTCTGGAGGCAATAAACAAAGAGCTGAGTAGGCACGAATCAAACAGTCAGCAGGCAATAATCATGGAACTCAGATGTGAGGAATCATGCTGCTCAGCTGGCAATAATCAAGCAACTGAACAGGCAGGAATTACGCAGCACAGCTGGCAATTGTCAAGCAGATGAAAGGCAGGAATAGTGCAGCTCAGCTGGCAATTGTCAAGCAGATGAGCAGACAGAAATCACGCAGCTCAGCAGGCCCTGATCACGTGACTGAGCATGCACTGTTCATGTGGCTGATCAAACACTGATCACATGATTGATCATGCACTGATCACGTGGCTGATCATGCACTGATCACGTAACTGATCATGCACTTATCATTTGGCTGATCATGCACTGATCACGTGGCTGATCATGCACTGATCACGTGGCTGATCATGCACTGATCACGTAATTGATCATGCACTGGTCACGTGACTGATCATGCACAGATCACGTATGATCATGCACTGATCACGTGCCTGATCATGTACTGATCACGTGACTGATCATGCACTGATCAGGAGGCTGATCATGCACTGATCACGTAATTGATCATGCACTTATCATTTGGCTGATCATGCACTGATCACGTGACTGATCATGCACTGATCACGTGACTGATCATGCACTGATCACGTGGCTATCATGCACTGATCACTTGGCTGGTCATACACTGATCACATGACTGATCATGCACTGTTCACGTGACTGATCATGTACAGGTCACGTGAATAATAATGAAGTGATCACGTGGCTCATCATGCACTGATCCGTTGGCTGATCACACACGTATCACGTGACTGATCATGTACAGATCACGTAAATATCATGAAGTGATCACGTGGCTGATCATGCACTGATCACGTTAATAACATGCACTGATCACGTGGCTGATCACACAGTATCACGTGACTGATCATGCACTGATCACGTGGCTATCATGCACTGATCACGTGGCTATCATGCACTGATCACGTGGCTGATCATGCAATGATCATGTAGGTACCATGCACTGGTCACGTGACTGGTCATGCACTGATCAGGTAACTGATCATGCACTGATCACGTGACTGATCATGCACTGATCACGTGGCTGATCATGCATTGATCACGTGGCTATCATTCACTTATCACATGGCTGGTCATACACTGATCATGTAGCTACCATGTACCGGTCACGTGAGTGATCATGCACCCATCAGGTGACTTATCATACACTGATCACATGGCTATCATGCACTGACCCCGAGACTGAAAATGCACTGATCACGTCTAACCATGCACTGATCACATGACTGCCCATGCACTGATCATGTGGATGATCATACACTAATCATGTGACAGATCATGCACTGATCACGTGGCTGATCATGCACTGATACCGTGAATGAGCATGGACTGATCACATGCCTATCATGTAGTGATCACGTGACTAAATGGCGCTGATCATGTGACTGATCAAGCGCTGATCATGTTTGCTATCATACACTGATCATGTGCCTCTGGAGGCAATAAACAAAGAGCTGAGTAGGCACGAATCAAACAGTCAGCAGGCAATAATCATGGAACTCAGCTGTGAGGAATCATGCTGCTCAGCTGGCAATAATCAAGCAGCTGAGCAGGCAGGAATTACGCAGCACAGCTGGCAATTGTCAAGCAGATGACGGGCAGGAATCGTGCAGCTCAGCTGGCAATTGTCAAGCAGATGAGCAGACAGTAATCACGCAGCTCAGCGGGCCCAGATCACGTGACTGAGCATGCACTATTCACGTGGCTTATCATACACTGATCACGTGATTGATCATGCACTGATCACTTGGATATCATGCACTGATCACGTGGCTGATCATACACTGTTCACGTGTATGACCATGCACTGATCACGTGGCTGATCATACACTGCTCACGTAACTGATCATGCACTGATCACGTGGCTATCATGCACTGAATACGTGGCTGAACATGCACTGTTCACGTGGCTGATCACACACCTGTCACGTGACATATCATGCACTGATCACGTGGCACTCATGCACTGATCACGTGGCTGATCATACTCTGCTCACGTAACTCATCATGCACACATCACGTGGCTATGATGCACTGCTCACCTGGTTCGTCATGGAATGATCACGAAGCTACCATATACTGGTCACGTGACTGATCATGCACAGATCACGTAAATGATCATGCACTGTTCACGTGACTGATCATGTAATGATCATGTGATTGATAATGCACTGATCACGTGGCTATCATGCTCTGCTCACCTGGCTGATCATGCAACGATCACGTAGCAACCATGTACTGGTCTCGTGACTAATCATGCACTGATCGCGTAATTGATCCTGCACTGATCCGGTGGCTGATCACACACGTATCACGTGACTGATCATGTACAGATCACGTGACTAATCATGCACTGATCACGTGGCTATCATGCACTGCTCACGTAGCTGATCATGCAATGATCACGCAGCTACCATGTACTGATCACATGACTGATCATGCACTGATCACGTGACTGATCATGCACTGATCACGTGGCTATCATGCACTGATCAGTTGGCTGGTCATGCACTGATCACGTGCCTGGTCATGCACAGATTACATGACTGATCATGCACTGAACACGTGACTGATCATGCACTGATCACGTGGCTATCATGCACTACACACGTGGCTGATCATGCAATGATCATGTAGCTACCATGTACCGGTCAGGTGACTGATCATACACCCATCAGGTGACGGATCATGCACTGATCACGTTGCTATCATGCACTGTTCACGTGGCTGATCATACACTGATCACCTGCCTGGTCATGCACAGATCACGTGACAAATCATGAACTGATCACATAGCTATCATGAACTGATCACCTGGCTGATCATGCACTGATCACGTGGCTGATCATGCACTGATACCGTTACTGAGCATGAACTGATCACATGACTATCATGTAGTGATCACGTGACTTAATGGCTCTGATCATGTGACTGATAATGCGCTGATCATGTTTGCTATCATACACTGATCATGTGCCTCTGGAGGCAATAAAAAAAGAGCTGAGTAGGCACAAATCAAACAGTCAGCAGGCAATAATCATGGAACACAGGTGTGAGGAATCATGCTGCTCAGCTGGCAATAATCAAGCAGCTGAGCAGGCAGGAATTACACAGCACAGCTGGCAATTGTCAAGCAGATGACAGGCAGGAATCATGCAGCTCAGCTGGAAATTTTCAAGCAGATGAGCAGACAGTAATCACGCAGCTCAGCAGGCCTGATCACGTGACTGAGCATGCACTGTTCACGTGGCTGATCATACACTGATCACGTGATCATGCACTGATCACTTGGATATCATGCACTGATCACATGGCTGATCATACCCTGTTCACGTGTCTGAACATGCACTGATCACGTGGCTGATCATACACTGCTCAGGTGGCTGATCAGGCAATGATCACGTCGATACCATGTACTGGTCACGTGACTGATAATGCACTGATCACATAATTGATCATGCACTGATCACCTGGCTTATCATGCATTGATCATGTGACTGATCATGTGCTGATCATGTTTGGTGTCACACACTGATCATGTGCCTCTGGAGGCAATGAACATAGAGCTGAGTAGGCAGGAATCAGTCAGCAGGCTATAATCATGAAACTCAGCTCTGAGAAATCATGCTGCTCAGCTGGCAATAATCAAGTAGATGAGCAGGTAGGAATTACGCAGCACAGGTGGCAATTGTCAAGGAGATGACAGGCAGGAATCGTGCAGCTCAGCTGGAAATTGTCAAGCAGATGAGCAGACAGTAATCACGCAGCTCAGCAGGCCCTGATCACGTGACTGAGCATGCACTGTTCACATGGCTGATCATACACCTATCACGTGACTGATCATGCACTGATCATGTGACTGATCATGCACTGATCACGTAGCTATCTTGCACTGATCACTTGGCTGATCATACACTCATCACGGGACTGATCGTGCACTGATCACGGCGCTATCATGCATTGACTACATGACTCCACATGCACTGATCATGTGGATGCTCATGCACTGATCACGTGACTGACCATGCACTGATCACGTGACTGATCAGGCACTGATCAAATGGCTGATCATGCACTGATCACGTGGCTATCATGCACTGCTCACGTGGCTGATCAGGCAATGTTCACGTAGCTACCATGTACTGGTCACGTGACTGATCATGCACTGATCACGTAATTGATCATGCACTGATCATGTGGCTGATCATGCAATGATCACCTAGCTACCATGTACTGGTCCCGTGAGTGATCATGCACTGATCACGTAATTGATCATGGACTGATCACGTGGCTGATCATGCAGTGATCACGCAGCCACCAAGTACTGGTCACATGACTGATCATGCACTGATCACAAAATTGATCATGCACTGATCATCTGGCTTATCATGCATTCATCATGTGACTGATCATGTGCTGATCATGTTTGGTGTCACACACTGATCATGTGCATCTGGAGGCAATGAACAAAGAGCTGAGTAGGCAGGAATCAGTCAGCAGGCTATAATCATGGAACTCAGCTCTGAGAAATCATGCTGCTCAGCTGGCAATAATCAAGTAGATGAGCAGGCAGGAATTATGCAGCACAGGTGGCAATTGTCAAGGAGATGACAGGCAGGAATCGTAGAGCTCAGCTGGCAATTGTCAAGCAGATGAGAAGACAGTAATCACGCAGCTCAGTACGCCCTGATCACGTGACTGAGCATGCACTGTTCACATGGCTGATCATACACCTATCACGTGACTGATCATGCACTGATCATGTGACTGATCATGCACTGATCACGTAGCTATCTTGCACTGATCACTTGGCTGATCATACACTCATCACGGGACTGATCGTGCACTGATCACGGCGCTATCATGCATTGACTACATGACTCCACATGCACTGATCATGTGGATGCTCATGCACTGATCACGTGACTGACCATGCACTGATCACGTGACTGATCAGGCACTGATCAAATGGCTGATCATGCACTGATCACGTGGCTATCATGCACTGCTCACGTGGCTGATCAGGCAATGTTCACGTAGCTACCATGTACTGGTCACGTGACTGATCATGCACTGATCACGTAATTGATCATGCACTGATCACGTGACTGATCATGCAATGATCACCTAGCTACCATGTACTGGTCCCGTGAGTGATCATGCACTGATCACGTAATTGATCATGGACTGATCACGTGGCTGATCATGCAGTGATCACGCAGCCACCAAGTACTGGTCACATGACTGATCATGCACTGATCACAAAATTGATCATGCACTGATCATCTGGCTTATCATGCATTCATCATGTGACTGATCATGTGCTGATCATGTTTGGTGTCACACACTGATCATGTGCATCTGGAGGCAATGAACAGAGAGCTGAGTAGGCAGGAATCAGTCAGCAGGCTATAATCATGGAACTCAGCTCTGAGAAATCATGCTGCTCAGCTGGCAATAATCAAGTAGATGAGCAGGCAGGAATTATGCAGCACAGGTGGCAATTGTCAAGGAGATGACAGGCAGGAATCGTAGAGCTCAGCTGGCAATTGTCAAGCAGATGAGAAGACAGTAATCACGCAGCTCAGCACGCCCTGATCACGTGACTGAGCATGCACTGTTCACGTCGATGATCACACACCTATCACGTGAATGATCATGCACTGATCACGTAGCTCTCATGCACTGATCATGTGATTGCGCATGCACTGATCATGTAATTGTATGCACTGCTCACGTGGCTATCATGCACTGATCATGTGACTGATCATGCACTGATCACGTAGCTATCTTGCACTGGTCACTTGGCTAATCATACACTCATCACGGGACTGATCGAGCACTGATTACGGCGCTATCATGCATTGACTACATGACTCCACATGCACTGATCACGTGGATGATCATGCACTGATCACGTGACTGACCATGCACTGATCACGTGACTGATTATGAACTGATCACGTGGCTGATCATGCACTGATCACGTGGCTATCATGCACTGCTCACGTGGCCGATCATGCCATGATCACGCAGCTACCATGTACTGGTCACGTGACTGATCATGCACTGATCATGTAATTGATCATGCACTGGCCATGTGGCTGATCATGCACTGATCACGTGGCTGATCATACACTGATCACGTGACTGATCATGCACTGATCACGTGACTGATCATGCACTGATCACGTGGCTATCATGCAATGATCACTTGGCTGGTCATACTGATCACGTGCCTGTCATGCACTGATTACGTGGCTGATCATGCACTGATCACGTGACTGATCATGCACTAATCACGTGGCTATCATGCAGTGATCACGTGGCTGATCATGCACAGATCACATGGCTGATCATGCACTGATCACGTAGCTACCATACACTGGTCACGTGACTGATAATTCACTGATCACGTGGCTGATCATGCACTGATCACGTGACTGATCATGCACTGTTCACGAGACTCATCATGCACTGATCACGTGTATATCATGCACTGATCACGTGTTTGATCATACACTGTTCACGTGTCTGACCATGCACTGCTCACGTGGCTGATCATACACTGTTCACGTAACTGATCATGCACTGATCAGGTGGATATCATGCACTGATCACGTGGCTGAACATGCACTGTTCACGTGGCTTACCACACACCTGTCACGTGACTGATCATGCACTGATCACGTGGCCTCATGCACTGATCACGTGGCTGATCATACTCTGCTCACGTAACTGATTATGCACACATCATGTGGCTATCATGCACTTCTCACCTGGCTGGTCATGCAATGTTCACGTGGCTACCATATACTGGTCACGTGACTGATCATGCTCAGATCACGTAAATGATCATGCACTGTTCAGTTGACTGATCATGTACTGATCACGTGACTGATCATGCACTGATCACGTGGCTATCATGCACTGCTCACGTGGCTGATCATGCAATGATCACGTGGCAACCATGTACTGGTCACGTGACTGATCATGCACTGATCACGTAATTAATCCTGAACTGATCACCTGACTCATCATGCACTGATCACGTGGCTGATCACACACGTATCACGTGACTGATTATGCACTGATCACGTGGCTATCATGCCCTGATCACGTGGCTATCATTCACTAATCACGTGGATATCATGCACTGATCACGTGGCTGATCACACACGTATCACATTACTGGTCATGCACTGATCACGTGGCTATCATGCACTGATCACGTGACTGATCATGCACTGATCACGTGGCTGATCATGCAATAATCACGTAGCTACCATGCACTGATCACGTGACTGATCATGCACTGATCATGTGGCTGATCATGCACTGATTACGTACTTGATCATGCACTGATCATGTGGCTGATCATGCACTGATCACGTGGGTGATCATGCACTGATCACGTGGCTATCATGCACTTATCACATGGCTGGTCATACACTGATCATGTGCCATGTACCGGTCACGTGGCTGATCATACACCCATCAGGTGACTGATCATGCACTGATCACGTGGCTATCATGCACTGATCCCGAGACTGAACATGCACTGATCACGTCTAACCATGCACTGATCACATGACTGCCCATGCACTGATCACGTGGATGATCATACACTAATCATGTGACAGATCATGCACTGATCACGTGGCTGATCATGCACTGATACCGTGAATGAGCATGGACTGATCACATGCCTATCATGTAGTGATCACGTGACTAAATGGCGCTGATCATGTGACTGATCAAGCGCTGATCATGTTTGCTATCATACACTGATCATGTGCCTCTGGAGGCAATAAACAAAGAGCTGAGTAGGCACGAATCAAACAGTCAGCAGGCAATAATCATGGAACTCAGCTGTGAGGAATCATGCTGTTCAGCTGGCAATAATCAAGCAGCTGAGCAGGCAGGAATTACGCAGCACAGCTGGCAATTGTCAAGCAGATGACAGGCAGGAATCGTGCAGATCAGCTGGCAATTGTCAAGCAGATGAGCAGACAGTAACCACGCAGCTCAGCAGGCCCTGATCACGTGACTGAGCATGCACTGTACACGTGGCTGATCATACAGTTATCACGTGATTGATCATGCACTGATCACTTGGATATCATACACTGATCACATGGCTGATCATACACTGTTCACGTGTCTGACCATGCACTGATCACGTGGCTGATCATACACTGGTCACGTAACTGATTATGCACTGATCACGTGGCTATCATGCACTGATCACGTGACTGATCATGCACTGGTCACGTGACTGATCATGCACTGATCACGTGGCTATCATGCACTGATCACGTGGCTGATCATGCACTGATCACGTAGCTACCATGCACTGTTCACGTGACTGATCATGCACTGATCACGTAACTGATCATGCACTGATCACGTGACTGATCATGCACAGATCACGAGACTGATCATGCACAGATCACGTGACTGATCATGCACTGATCACGTGGCTATCATGCACTGCTCACGTGGCTGATCATGCACTGATCACGTAATTGATCATGCACTGATCACCTGGCTTATCATGCATTGATTATGTGACTGATCATATGCTGATCATGTTTGGTGTCACACACTGATCATGTGCCTCTGGAGGCAATGAACATAGAGCTGAGTAGGCAGGAATCAGTCAGCAGGCTATAATCATGGAACTCACCTCTGAGAAATCATGCTGCTCAGCTGGCAATAATCAAGCAGATGAGCAGGCAGGAATTACGCAGCACAGGTGGAATTGTAAAGGAGATGACAGGCAGGAATCGTGCGGCTCAGCTGGAAATTGTCAAGCAGATGAGCAGACAGTAATCACGCAGCTCAGCAGGCCCTGATCACGTGACTGAGCATGCACTGTTCACGTGGCTGATCACACACTATCACGTGACTGACCATGCACTGATCACGTGACTGATCATGCACTGATCACGTGGCTATCATGCACTGATCACTGGGCTGGAATGCACTGATCACGTGACTGGTCATGCACTGATCACGTGGCTATCATGCACTGATCACGTGACTGATCATGCACTGATCACGTGGCTGATCATGCACTGATCACGTGGCTATCATGCACTGATCACGTGGCTGATCATGCGATGATCACGCAGCTACCATGCACTGATCACATGGCTCATCATGCACTGATCACGTGTTTATCAGGCAATGATCAGTGACTGACAGGCGCTGATCATGGGACTGTGCACGCACTGATCACGTGGCTATCATGCACTGATCACGTGACTGCGCATGCACTGATGACGTGGCTGTTCGGGCACTGATCACGTGTTTATCAGGCAGTGATCAATGACTGACAGGCGCTGATCAGGGGACTGTGCACGCACTGATCAGGTGGCTGATCAGGAACCGACCACCTGACCGCGCATGCAGTGATCACGTGGCTGGTCGTTCACTGATCACGTGTTTATCATACGGTGATCACGTGACTGAGAGGCGCTGATCACGTGACTGTGCCGTCAGTGATCACGTGGCTGAGCAGGCACGGATATCGTGACTGAGCATGCACTGATCATGTGCCGGGAGCCGGGGAGGCATTCCACTCTGGACAAAGGTCATGAGGAAGGAGGCTCGGCATACGCAAATGCGGGATCGAGCCTCAGGAGTCCACCCGGATATTCTCGAACATCTCCCCCCCAGAAAAACCGGAGTCTGCCTAGTGTATTGCTTTGTGCTCTCACCTCTGATTTCACTGGGGGCTGTCCCCCACCACCATCTCGCTCTCTCTGTCAAAGAGTTAACTTACAGCTCCAATTCATAAATTTCCTTGTCATTCTTCCCTTTAACTTCCAGCTGAGTCTCCATCTGGAGCGCGGAACCCACCACGCTTACTAATTATGCCTGGGCTGCTAAGACCCACTGGAGAAGGTGTCTAGGGTGAGGCACCTTTCGCTATTCGAGAGGGCGCCTGCGGCCTACGTAAGTGGTGCAAACTTCTTGTCTTGAAGTTTGATTGGTCTTCCGCGTAAACCAAGCTACTCAGTCTCTTTTCTCCACCGAATTTTCCTACTGAGCTCTCCTCATACTATTATTCTTGACATCTCTGATTAGCATATAAAGAGTCGCCTAGGCCATCTCTCCTTCGAATACCCTGGATCAGTTGGGGCTGGTCCCCGGCAGGTGGCGACCGAACAGGGAACTCAGGAGGCAATACTCAAAGAGCTGAGCAGACACGAACCACGCAATCAGCAGGCAATAAGCATGGAGCTCAGCAGTGACGAATCATGCTGCTCAACTGGCAATAATCAAGCACGTGACCAGGCAGGAATCACGCAGCTCAGCTGGCAATTGTCAAGCAGATGAGCCGACAGGAATCACGCAGCTCAGATGGCAATTGTCATGCAGATGAGCCGGCAGGAATCACGCAGCTCAGCAGGCCGTGATCACGTGACTCTGCAGGCACTGGTCACGTGGCTGATCAAGTCCAGATCACGTGACTGAGCATGCACTGATCACGTGGCTATCATGCACTGATGACGTGACTGCGCATGCACTGATGACCTGGCTGATCGGGCACTGATCACATGGCTCATCATGCACTGATCACGTGTTTATCAGGCAATGATCAGTGACTGACAGGCGCTGATCATGGGACTGTGCACGCACTGATCACGTGGCTATCATGCACTGATCACGTGACTGCGCATGCACTGATGACGTGGCTGTTCGGGCACTGATCACGTGTTTATCAGGCAGTGATCAGTGACTGACAGGCGCTGATCAGGGGACTGTGCACGCACTGATCAGGTGGCTGATCAGGAACTGACCACCTGACCGCGCATGCAGTGATCACGTGGCTGGTCGTTCACTGATCACATGTTTATCATACGGTGATCACGTGACTGAGAGGCGCTGATCACGTGACTGTGCCGTCAGTGATCACGTGGCTGAGCAGGCACGGATATCGTGACTGAGCATGCACTGATCATGTGCCGGGAGCCGGGGAGGCAGTCCACTCTGGACAAAGGTCATGAGGAAGGAGGCTCGGCATACGCAAATGCGGGATCGAGCCTCAGGAGTCCACCCGGATATTCTCGAGCATCTCCCCCCCAGAAAAACCGGAGTCTGCCTACTGTATTGCTTTGTGCTCTCACCTCTGATTTCACTGGGGGCTGTCCCCCACCACCATCTCGCTCTCTCTGTCAAAGAGTTAACTTACAGCTCCAATTCATAAATTTCCTTGTCATTCTTCCCTTTAACTTCCAGCTGAGTCTCCATCTGGAGCGCGGAACCCACCACGCTTACTATTATGCCTGGGCTGCTAAGACCCACTGGAGAAGGTGTCTAGGGTGAGGCACCTTTCGCTATTCGAGAGGGCGCCTGCGGCCTACGTAAGTGGTGCAAACTTCTTGTCTTGAAGTTTGATTGGTCTTCCGCGTAAACCAAGCTACTCAGTCTCTTTTCTCCACCGAATTTTCCTACTGAGCTCTCCTCATACTATTATTCTTGACATCTCTGATTAGCATATAAAGAGTCGCCTAGGCCATCTCTCCTTCGAATACCCTGGATCAGTTGGGGCTGGTCCCCGGCAGGTGGCGACCGAACAGGGACCTCAGGAGGCGATACTCAAAGAGCTGAGCAGACACGAACCACGCAATCAGCAGGCAATAAGCATGGAGCTCAGCAGTGACGAATCATGCTGCTCAACTGGCAACAATCAAGCACGTGACCAGGCAGGTATCACGCAGCTCAGCTGGCAATTGTCAAGCAGATGAGCCGACAGGAATCACGCAGCTCAGATAGCAATTGTCATGCAGATGAGCCGGCAGGAATCACGCAGCTCAGCACGCCCTGATCACGTGACTCTGCAGGCACTGGTCACGTGGCTGATCAAGTCCAGATAACGTGACTGAGCATGCACTGATCACGTGGCTATCATGCACTGATGACGTGACTGCGCATGCACTGATGACGTGGCTGATCGGGCACTGATCACATGGCTCATCATGCACTGATCACGTGTTTATCAGGCAATGATCAGTGACTGACAGGCGCTGATCATGGGACTGTGCACGCACTGATCACGTGGCTATCATGCACTGATCACGTGACTGCGCATGCACTGATGACGTGGCTGTTCGGGCACTGATCACGTGTTTATCAGGCAGTGATCAGTGACTGACAGGTGCTGATCAGGGGACTGTGCACGCACTGATCAGGTGGCTGATCCGGAACTGACCACCTGACCGCGCATGCAGTGATCACGTGGCTGGTCGTTCACTGATCACGTGTTTATCATACGGTGATCACGTGACTGAGAGGCGCTGATCACGAGACTGTGCCGTCAGTGATCACGTGGCTGAGCAGGCACGGATATCGTGACTGAGCATGCACTGATCATGTGCCGGGAGCCGGGGAGGCATTCCACTCTGGACAAAGGTCATGAGGAAGGAGGCTCGGCATACGCAAATGCGGGATCGAGCCTCAGGAGTCCACCCGGATATTCTCGAACATCTCCCCCCCAGAAAAACCGGAGTCTGCCTAGTGTATTGCTTTGTGCTCTCACCTCTGATTTCACTGGGGGCTGTCCCCCACCACCATCTCGCTCTCTCTGTCAAAGAGTTAACTTACAGCTCAATTCATAAAGTTCCTTGTCATTCTTCCCTTTAACTTCCAGCTGAGTCTCCATCTGGAGCGCGGAACCCACCACGCTTACTAATTATGCCTGGGCTGCTAAGACCCACTCGAGAAGGTGTCTAGGGTGAGGTACCTTTCGCTATTCGAGAGGGCGCCTGCGGCCTACGTAAGTGGTGCAAACTTCTTGTCTTGAAGTTTGATTGGTCTTCCGCGTAAACCAAGCTACTCAGTCTCTTTTCTCCACCGAATTTTCCTACTGAGCTCTCCTCATACTATTATTCTTGACATCTCTGATTAGCATATAAAGAGTCGCCTAGGCCATCTCTCCTTCGAATACCCTGGATCAGTTGGGGCTGGTCCCCGGCAGGTGGCGACCGAACAGGGACCTCAGGAGGCAATACTCAAAGAGCTGAGCAGACACGAACCACGCAATCAGCAGGCAATAAGCATGGAGCTCAGCAGTGACGAATCATGCTGCTCAACTGGCAATAATCAAGCACGTGACCAGGCAGGAATCACGCAGCTCAGCTGGCAATTGTCAAGCAGATGAGCCGACAGGAATCACGCAGCTCAGCTGGCAATTGTCATGCAGATGAGCCGGCAGGAATCACGCAGCTCAGCAGGCCGTGATCACGTGACTCTGCAGGCACTGGTCACGTGGCTGATCAAGTCCAGATCACGTGACTGAGCATGCACTGATCACGTGGCTATCATGCACTGATGACGTGACTGCGCATGCACTGATGACCTGGCTGATCGGGCACTGATCACATGGCTCATCATGCACTGATCACGTGTTTATCAGGCAATGATCAGTGACTGACAGGCGCTGATCATGGGACTGTGCCGCACTGATCACGTGGCTATCATGCACTGATCACGTGACTGCGCATGCACTGATGACGTGGCTGTTCGGGCACTGATCACGTGTTTATCAGGCAGTGATCAGTGACTGACAGGCGCTGATCAGGGGACTGTGCACGCACTGATCAGGTGGCTGATCAGGAACTGACCACCTGACCGCGCATGCAGTGATCACGTGGCTGGTCGTTCACTGATCACGTGTTTATCATACGGTGATCACGTGACTGAGAGGCGCTGATCACGTGACTGTGCCGTCAGTGATCACGTGGCTGAGCAGGCACGGATATCGTGACTGAGCATGCACTGATCATGTGCCGGGAGCCGGGGAGGCAGTCCACTCTGGACAAAGGTCATGAGGAAGGAGGCTCGGCATACGCAAATGCGGGATCGAGCCTCAGGAGTCCACCCGGATATTCTCGAGCATCTCCCCCCAAAAAAACCGGAGTCTGCCTACTGTATTGCTTTGTGCTCTCACCTCTGATTTCACTGGGGGCTGTCCCCCACCACCATCTCGCTCTCTCTGTCAAAGAGTTAACTTACAGCTCCAATTCATAAATTTCCTTGTCATTCTTCCCTTTAACTTCCAGCTGAGTCTCCATCTGGAGCGCGGAACCCACCACGCTTACTAATTATGCCTGGGCTGCTAAGACCCACTGGAGAAGGTGTCTAGGGTGAGGCACCTTTCGCTATTCGAGAGGGCGCCTGCGGCCTACGTAAGTGGTGCAAACTTCTTGTCTTGAAGTTTGATTGGTCTTCCGCGTAAACCAAGCTACTCAGTCTCTTTTCTCCACCGAATTTTCCTACTGAGCTCTCCTCATACTATTATTCTTGACATCTCTGATTAGCATATAAAGAGTCGCCTAGGCCATCTCTCCTTCGAATACCCTGGATCAGTTGGGGCTGGTCCCCGGCAGGTGGCGACCGAACAGGGACCTCAGGAGGCAATACTCAAAGAGCTGAGCAGACACGAACCACGCAATCAGCAGGCAATAAGCATGGAGCTCAGCAGTGACGAATCATGCTGCTCAACTGGCAATAATCAAGCACGTGACCAGGCAGGAATCACGAAGCTCAGCTGGCAATTGTCAAGCAGATGAGCCGACAGGAATCACGCAGCTCAGCTGGCAATTGTCATGCAGATGAGCCGGCAGGAATCACGCAGCTCAGCAGGCCGTGATCACGTGACTCTGCAGGCACTGGTCACGTGGCTGATCAAGTCCAGATCACGTGACTGAGCATGCACTGATCACGTGGCTATCATGCACTGATGACGTGACTGCGCATGCACTGATGACCTGGCTGATCGGGCACTGATCACATGGCTCATCATGCACTGATCACGTGTTTATCAGGCAATGATCAGTGACTGACAGGCGCTGATCATGGGACTGTGCACGCACTGATCACGTGGCTATCATGCACTGATCACGTGACTGCGCATGCACTGATGACGTGGCTGTTCGGGCACTGATCACGTGTTTATCAGGCAGTGATCAGTGACTGACAGGCGCTGATCAGGGGACTGTGCACGCACTGATCAGGTGGCTGATCAGGAACTGACCACCTGACCGCGCATGCAGTGATCACGTGGCTGGTCGTTCACTGATCACATGTTTATCATACGGTGATCACGTGACTGAGAGGCGCTGATCACGTGACTGTGCCGTCAGTGATCACGTGGCTGAGCAGGCACGGATATCGTGACTGAGCATGCACTGATCATGTGCCAGGAGCCGGGGAGGCATTCCACTCTGGACAAAGGTCATGAGGAAGGAGGCTCGGCATACGCAAATGCGGGATCGAGCCTCAGGAGTCCACCCGGATATTCTCGAGCATCTCCCCCCCAGAAAAACCGGAGTCTGCCTACTGTATTGCTTTGTGCTCTCACCTCTGATTTCACTGGGGGCTGTCCCCCACCACCATCTCGCTCTCTCTGTCAAAGAGTTAACTTACAGCTCCAATTCATAAATTTCCTTGTCATTCTTCCCTTTAACTTCCAGCTGAGTCTCCATCTGGAGCGCGGAACCCACCACGCTTACTAATTATGCCTGGGCTGCTAAGACCCACTCGAGAAGGTGTCTAGGGTGAGGCACCTTTCGCTATTTGAGAGGGCGCCTGCGGCCTACGTAAGTGGTGCAAACTTCTTGTCTTGAAGTTTGATTGGTCTTCCGCGTAAACCAAGCTACTCAGTCTCTTTTCTCCACCGAATTTTCCTACTGAGCTCTCCTCATACTATTATTCTTGACATCTCTGATTAGCATATAAAGAGTCGCCTAGGCCATCTCTCCTTCGAATACCCTGGATCAGTTGGGGCTGGTCCCCGGCAGGTGGCGACCGAACAGGGACCTCAGGAGGCAATACTCAAAGAGCTGAGCAGACACGAACCACGCAATCAGCAGGCAATAAGCATGGAGCTCAGCAGTGACGAATCATGCTGCTCAACTGGCAATAATCAAGCACGTGACCAGGCAGGAATCACGCAGCTCAGCTGGCAATTGTCAAGCAGATGAGCCGACAGGAATCACGCAGCTCAGCTGGCAATTGTCATGCAGATGAGCCGGCAGGAATCACGCAGCTCAGCACGCCGTGATCACGTGACTCTGCAGGCACTGGTCACGTGGCTGATCAAGTCCAGATCACGTGACTGAGCATGCACTGATCACGTGGCTATCATGCACTGATGACGTGACTGCGCATGCACTGATGACCTGGCTGATCGGGCACTGATCACATGGCTCATCATGCACTGATCACGTGTTTATCAGGCAATGATCAGTGACTGACAGGCGCTGATCATGGGACTGTGCACGCACTGATCACGTGGCTATCATGCACTGATCACGTGACTGCGCATGCACTGATGACGTGGCTGTTCGGGCACTGATCACGTGTTTATCAGGCAGTGATCAGTGACTGACAGGTGCTGATCAGGGGACTGTGCACGCACTGATCAGGTGGCTGATCCGGAACTGACCACCTGACCGCGCATGCAGTGATCACGTGGCTGGTCGTTCACTGATCACGTGTTTATCATACGGTGATCACGTGACTGAGAGGCGCTGATCACGTGACTGTGCCGTCAGTGATCACGTGGCTGAGCAGGCACGGATATCGTGACTGAGCATGCACTGATCATGTGCCGGGAGCCGGGGAGGCATTCCACTCTGGACAAAGGTCATGAGGAAGGAGGTTCGGCATACGCAAATGCGGGATCGAGCCTCAGGAGTCCACCCGGATATTCTCGAACATCTCCCCCCAAAAAAACCGGAGTCTGCCTACTGTATTGCTTTGTGCTCTCACCTCTGATTTCACTGGGGGCTGTCCCCCACCACCATCTCGCTCTCTCTGTCAAAGAGTTAACTTACAGCTCCAATTCATAAATTTCCTTGTCATTCTTCCCTTTAACTTCCAGCTGAGTCTCCATCTGGAGCGCGGAACCCACCACGCTTACTAATTATGCCTGGGCTGCTAAGACCCACTCGAGAAGGTGTCTAGGGTGAGGCACCTTTCGCTATTCGAGAGGGCGCCTGCGGCCTACGTAAGTGGTGCAAACTTCTTGTCTTGAAGTTTGATTGGTCTTCCGCGTAAACCAAGCTACTCAGTCTCTTTTCTCCACCGAATTTTCCTACTGAGCTCTCCTCATACTATTATTCTTGACATCTCTGATTAGCATATAAAGAGTCGCCTAGGCCATCTCTCCTTCGAATACCCTGGATCAGTTGGGGCTGGTCCCCGGCAGGTGGCGACCGAACAGGGACCTCAGGAGGCAATACTCAAAGAGCTGAGCAGACACGAACCACGCAATCAGCAGGCAATAAGCATGGAGCTCAGCAGTGACGAATCATGCTGCTCAACTGGCAATAATCAAGCACGTGACCAGGCAGGAATCACGCAGCTCAGCTGGCAATTGTCAAGCAGATGAGCCGACAGGAATCACGCAGCTCAGATGGCAATTGTCATGCAGATGAGCCGGCAGGAATCACGCAGCTCAGCAGGCCGTGATCACGTGACTCTGCAGGCACTGGTCACGTGGCTGATCAAGTCCAGATCACGTGACTGAGCATGCACTGATCACGTGGCTATCATGCACTGATGACGTGACTGCGCATGCACTGATGACCTGGCTGATCGGGCACTGATCACATGGCTCATCATGCACTGATCACGTGTTTATCAGGCAATGATCAGTGACTGACAGGCGCTGATCATGGGACTGTGCACGCACTGATCACGTGGCTATCATGCACTGATCACGTGACTGCGCATGCACTGATGACGTGGCTGTTCGGGCACTGATCACGTGTTTATCAGGCAGTGATCAGTGACTGACAGGCGCTGATCAGGGGACTGTGCACGCACTGATCAGGTGGCTGATCAGGAACTGACCACCTGACCGCGCATGCAGTGATCACGTGGCTGGTCGTTCACTGATCACGTGTTTATCATACGGTGATCACGTGACTGAGAGGCGCTGATCACGTGACTGTGCCGTCAGTGATCACGTGGCTGAGCAGGCACGGATATCGTGACTGAGCATGCACTGATCATGTGCCGGGAGCCGGGGAGGCAGTCCACTCTGGACAAAGGTCATGAGGAAGGAGGCTCGGCATACGCAAATGCGGGATCGAGCCTCAGGAGTCCACCCGGATATTCTCGAGCATCTCCCCCCCAAAAAAACCGGAGTCTGCCTACTGTATTGCTTTGTGCTCTCACCTCTGATTTCACTGGGGGCTGTCCCCCACCACCATCTCGCTCTCTCTGTCAAAGAGTTAACTTACAGCTCCAATTCATAAATTTCCTTGTCATTCTTCCCTTTAACTTCCAGCTGAGTCTCCATCTGGAGCGCGGAACCCACCACGCTTACTAATTATGCCTGGGCTGCTAAGACCCACTCGAGAAGGTGTCTAGGGTGAGGCACCTTTCGCTATTCGAGAGGGCGCCTGCGGCCTACGTAAGTGGTGCAAACTTCTTGTCTTGAAGTTTGATTGGTCTTCCGCGTAAACCAAGCTACTCAGTCTCTTTTCTCCACCGAATTTTCCTACTGAGCTCTCCTCATACTATTATTCTTGACATCTCTGATTAGCATATAAAGAGTCGCCTAGGCCATCTCTCCTTCGAATACCCTGGATCAGTTGGGGCTGGTCCCGGCAGGTGGCGACCGAACAGGGACCTCAGGAGGCAATACTCAAAGAGCTGAGCAGACACGAACCACGCAATCAGCAGGCAATAAGCATGGAGCTCAGCAGTGACGAATCATGCTGCTCAACTGGCAATAATCAAGCACGTGACCAGGCAGGAATCACGCAGCTCAGCTGGCAATTGTCAAGCAGATGAGCCGACAGGAATCACGCAGCTCAGCTGGCAATTGTCATGCAGATGAGCCGGCAGGAATCACGCAGCTCAGCAGGCCGTGATCACGTGACTCTGCAGGCACTGGTCACGTGGCTGATCAAGTCCAGATCACGTGACTGAGCATGCACTGATCACGTGGCTATCATGCACTGATGACGTGACTGCGCATGCACTGATGACCTGGCTGATCGGGCACTGATCACATGGCTCATCATGCACTGATCACGTGTTTATCAGGCAATGATCAGTGACTGACAGGCGCTGATCATGGGACTGTGCACGCACTGATCACGTGGCTATCATGCACTGATCACGTGACTGCGCATGCACTGATGACGTGGCTGTTCGGGCACTGATCACGTGTTTATCAGGCAGTGATCAGTGACTGACAGGCGCTGATCAGGGGACTGTGCACGCACTGATCAGGTGGCTGATCAGGAACTGACCACCTGACCGCGCATGCAGTGATCACGTGGCTGGTCGTTCACTGATCACGTGTTTATCATACGGTGATCACGTGACTGAGAGGCGCTGATCACGTGACTGTGCCGTCAGTGATCACGTGGCTGAGCAGGCACGGATATCGTGACTGAGCATGCACTGATCATGTGCCGGGAGCCGGGGAGGCAGTCCACTCTGGACAAAGGTCATGAGGAAGGAGGCTCGGCATACGCAAATGCGGGATCGAGCCTCAGGAGTCCACCCGGATATTCTCGAGCATCTCCCCCCCAGAAAAACCGGAGTCTGCCTACTGTATTGCTTTGTGCTCTCACCTCTGATTTCACTGGGGGCTGTCCCCCACCACCATCTCGCTCTCTCTGTCAAAGAGTTAACTTACAGCTCCAATTCATAAATTTCCTTGTCATTCTTCCCTTTAACTTCCAGCTGAGTCTCCATCTGGAGCGCGGAACCCACCACGCTTACTAATTATGCCTGGGCTGCTAAGACCCACTCGAGAAGGTGTCTAGGGTGAGGCACCTTTCGCTATTCGAGAGGGCGCCTGCGGCCTCGTAAGTGGTGCAAACTTCTTGTCTTGAAGTTTGATTGGTCTTCCGCGTAAACCAAGCTACTCAGTCTCTTTTCTCCACCGAATTTTCCTACTGAGCTCTCCTCATACTATTATTCTTGACATCTCTGATTAGCATATAAATAGTCGCCTAGGCCATCTCTCCTTCGAATACCCTGGATCAGTTGGGGCTGGTCCCCGGCAGGTGGCGACCGAACAGGGACCTCAGGAGGCAATACTCAAAGAGCTGAGCAGACACGAAGCACGCAATCAGCAGGCAATAAGCATGGAGCTCAGCAGTGACGAATCATGCTGCTCAACTGGCAATAATCAAGCACGTGACCAGGCAGGAATCACGAAGCTCAGCTGGCAATTGTCAAGCAGATGAGCCGACAGGAATCACGCAGCTCAGCTGGCAATTGTCATGCAGATGAGCCGGCAGGAATCACGCAGCTCAGCAGGCCGTGATCACGTGACTCTGCAGGCACTGGTCACGTGGCTGATCAAGTCCAGATCACGTGACTGAGCATGCACTGATCACGTGGCTATCATGCACTGATGACGTGACTGCGCATGCACTGATGACCTGGCTGATCGGGCACTGATCACATGGCTCATCATGCACTGATCACGTGTTTATCAGGCAATGATCAGTGACTGACAGGCGCTGATCATGGGACTGTGCACGCACTGATCACGTGGCTATCATGCACTGATCACGTGACTGCGCATGCACTGATGACGTGGCTGTTCGGGCACTGATCACGTGTTTATCAGGCAGTGATCAGTGACTGACAGGCGCTGATCAGGGGACTGTGCACGCACTGATCAGGTGGCTGATCAGGAACTGATCACCTGACCGCGCATGCACTGATCACGTGGCTGGTCGTTCACTGATCACGTGTTTATCATACGGTGATCACGTGACTGATGCGCTGATCACGTGACTGAGCGTGCAGTGATCACGTGGCTGAGCAGGCACTGATATCGTGACTGAGCATGCACTGATCATGTGGCTGATCATGCACTGATCACGTGACTATCATACACTGATCACGTGACTGATCATGCACTGCAGGTCGTGACTGATCATGCACTGATCACGTGGCTGATCATGCACTGATCACGTGACTGAGCATGCACTGATCACGTGGCTATCATGCACTGATCACGTGGCTGATCATGCACTGATCACGTAACTGATCATGCACTGATCACGTGGCTATCATGCACTGATCACGTGGCTGATCATGCACTGATCACGTGGCTGATCATTACTTGTCACGCGTGACTGATCATGCACTGATCACGTGGCATCATGCACTGATCACGTGGCTGATCATTCACCTCACGTAACTGATCATGCACACATCACGTGGCTATCATGCACTGCTCACGTGGCTGATCATGCAATGATCACGTAGCTACCATATACTGGTCACGTGACTGATCATGCACTGATCACGTAAATGATCATGCACTGATCACGTGCACCTGATCATGCACTGATCACGTGGCTGATCATGCTGATCACGTGGCCTCATGCACTGATCACGTGGCTGATCATGCACTGATCACGTAGCAACCATTACAGTCACGTGACTGATCATGCACTGATCACGTGGCTATCATGCACTGATCACGTGACTGATCATGCACTGATCACGTGGCTGATCATGCATATCACGTGACTGATCATGCTGATCACGTGGTTGATCATGCACTGATCACGTGGCTGATCATGCACTGATCACGTGGCTGATCATGCACTGATCACGTGAGCTGATCATGCACTGATCATGACTGATCATGCACTGATTACGTGGCTATCATGCACTGATCACGTGACTGATCATGCACTGATCACGTAGCTGACATGCACTGATCAGTGACTGATCATGCTGATCACGTGACTGATCATGCACTGATCACGTGGCTGATCATGCACTGATCACGTGGCTATCATGCACTGATCACGTGGCTGATCATGCACTGATCACGTGGCTGATCATGCACTGATCACGTGGCTGATCATGCACTGATCACGTGACTGATCATGCACTGATCACGTGATTGATCATGCACTGATCACGTGGCTGATCATGCACTGATCACGTGACTGATCATGCACTGATCACGTGGCACTGTATAGCTGATCACGTGGATGATCGCCGCAATCGCAGCAGCTGCTGTACACTGATCACGTGACTGATCATGCACTGATCATGGTGATCATGCACTGATCACGTGGCTGATCATGCACTGATCACGTGACTGATCATGCACTGATCAGTGACTGATCATACACTGATCACGTGACTGATCATGCACTGATCACGTGGCTGATCATGCACTGATCACGTGGCTGATCATGCACTGATCACGTGGATATCATACTGATCACGTGGCTGATCATGCACTGATCACGTGGCTGATCATGCACTGATCACGTGGCTGATCATGCACACTGATCACGTAACTGATCATGCACTGATCACGTGGCTGATCATGCACTGATCACGTGGCTGATCATGCACTGATCACTGGCTATCATACACTGGTCACGTGACTGATCATGCACTGATCACGTGATTGATCATGCACTGATCACGTGACTGATCATGTACTGATCACGTGGCTGATCATGCACAATCTCACATGGCTGATCATGCACTGATCACGTGGCTATCATGCACTGATCACGTGGCTGATCATGCACTGATCACGTGGCAATCATGCACTGATCACGTGACTGATCATGCACTGATCACAGGTGATCATGCACTGATCACGTGGCTGATCATGCACTGATCACGTGGCTGATCATGCACTGATCACGTGACTGATCATGCACTGATCACGTGACTGATCATGCACTGATCACGTGGCTATCATGCACTGATCACGTGGCTGATCATGCACTGATCGTGGCTGATCACGCACTGATCACGTGACTGATCATGCACTGATCACGTGACTGATCATGCACTGATCACGTGGCTGATCATGCACTGATCTCGTGACTGATCATGCACTGATCACGTGACTGATCATGCACTGATCACGTGGCTATCATGCACTGATCACGTGGCTGATCATGCACTGATCACGCAGCTACCATGCACTGGTCACGTGACTGATCATGCACTGATCACGTGACTGATCATGCACTGATCACGTGACTGATCATGCACTGATCACGTGACTGATCATGCACTGATCACGTGGCTATCATGCACTGATCACGTGGCTGATCATGCACTGATCACGTGGATGATCATGCACTGATCACGTGACTGATCATGCACTGATCACGTGGCTATCATGCACTGATCACGTGGCTGATCATGCAATGATCACGTGAATGCCATGTACTGATCACGTGACTGATCATGCACTGATCACGTGGCTGATCATGCACTGATCACGTGGCTATCATGCACTGATCACGTGGCTGATCATGCACTGATCACGTGACTGATCATGCACTGATCACGTGACTGATCATGCACTGATCACGTGGCTATCATGCACTGATCACGTGGCTGATCATGCACTGATCACGTCCTGATCATGCACTGATCACGTGACTGATCATGCACTGATCACTGGCTGATCATGCTGATCACGTGACTGATCATGCACTGATCACGTGACTGATCATGCACTGATCACGTGGCTATCATGCACTGATCACGTGGCTGATCATGCACTGATCACGTGACTGATCATGCACTGATCACGTGGCTGATCATGCACTGATCACGTGGCTGATCATGCACTGATCACGTGACTGATCATGCAGATCACGTGACTGATCATGCACTGATCACGTGGCTATCATGCACTGATCACGTGGCTGATCATGCACTGATCACGTGGCTCATGCACTGATCACGTGACTGATCATGCACTGATCACGTGATTGATCATGCACTGATCACGTGACTGATCATGCACTGATCACGTGGCTGATCATGCACTGATCACGTGGCTGATCATGCACTGATACCGTGACTGAGCATGGACTGATCACATGACTATCATGTAGTGATCACGTGACTTAATGGCGCTGATCATGTGACTGATCATGCGCTGATCATGTTTGCTATCATACACTGATCATGTGCCTCTGGAGGCAATAAACAAAGAGCTGAGTAGGCACGAATCAAACAGTCAGCAGGCAATAATCATGGAACTCAGGTGTGAGGAATCATGCTGCTCAGCTGGCAATAATCAAGCAGCTGAGCAGGCAGGAATTCAGCACAGCTGGCAATTGTCAAGCAGATGACAGGCAGGAATCGTGCAGCTCAGCTGGCAATTGTCAAGCAGATGAGCAGACAGTAATCACGCAGCTCAGCAGGCCCTGATCACGTGACTGAGCATGCACTGTTCACGTGGCTGATCATACACTGATCACGTGATTGATCATGCACTGATCACTTGGATATCATGCACTGATCACGTGGCGATGATCATACACTGTTCACGTGTCTGACCATGCACTGATCACGTGGCTGATCATACACTGCTCACGTAACTGATCATGCACTGATCACGTGGCTATCATGCACTGATCACGTCTGAACATGCACTGATCACGTGGCTGATCACACACTGTCACGTGACTATCATGCACTGATCACGTGGCACTGCCACTGATCACGTGGCTGATCATACACTGCTCACGCTGATCATGCACACATCACGTGGCTATCATGCACTGATCACGTGGCTGTCATGGAATGATCACGTAGCTACCATATACTGGTCACGTGACTGATCATGCACTGATCACGTAATTGATCATGCACTGATCACGTGACTGATCATGCACTGATCACGTGACTGATCATGCACTGATCACGTGACTGATCATGCACTGATCACGTAATTGATCATGCACTGATCACGTGGCTTATCATGCACTGATCATGTGACTGATCATGCACTGATCATGTTTGGTGTCACACACTGATCATGTGCCTCTGGAGGCAATGAACATAGAGCTGAGTAGGCAGGAATCAGTCAGCAGGCTATAATCATGGAACTCACCTCTGAGGAAATCATGCTGCTCAGCTGGCAATAATCAAGTGATGAGCAGGCAGAATGCACGCACAAGTGGCAATTGTCAAGGAGATGACAGGCAGGAATCATGCAGCTCAGCTGGCAATTGTCAAGCAGATGAGCAGACAGTAATCACGCAGCTCAGGCCATGATCACGTGACTGATCATGCACTGATCACGTGGCTGATCATACACTGATCACGTGACTGATCATGCACTGATCACGTGACTGATCATGCACTGATCACGTGGCTGATCATGCACTGATCACGTGGCTGATCATGCACTGATCACGTGGCTGATCATGCACTGATCACGTGGCTGATCATGCACTGATCACGTGACTGATCATGCACTGATCACGTGACTGATCATGCACTGATCACGTGGCTATCATGCACTGATCACGTGGCTGATCATGATGATCACGCAGCTATCATGCACTGGTCACATGACTGATCATGCACTGATCACGTGACTGATCATGCACTGATCACGTGGCTATCATGCACTGATCACGTGGCTGATCATGCATGATCACGCAGCTACCATGCACTGATCACATGACTGATCATGCACTGATCACGTGACTGATCATGCACTGATCACGTGGCTATCATGCACTGATCACGTGGCTGATCATGCAATGATCATGTAGCTACCATGTACTGGTCACGTGAATGATCATACACCCATCAGGTGACTGATCATGCACTGATCACGTGGCTATCATGCACTGATCACGTGACTGATCATGCACTGATCACGTCTATATCATGCACTGATCACATGACTGCCCATGCACTGATCACGTGGCTGATCATACACTAATCATGTGACAGATCATGCACTGATCACGTGGCTGATCATGCACTGATACCGTGACTGAGCATGGACTGATCACATGACTATCATGTAGTGATCACGTGACTTAATGGCGCTGATCATGTGACTGATCATGCGCTGATCATGTTTGCTATCATACACTGATCATGTGCCTCTGGAGGCAATAAACAAAGAGCTGAGTAGGCACGATCAAACAGTCAGCAGGCAATAATCATGGAACTCAGCTGTGAGGATCATGCTGCTCAGCTAATAATCAAGCAGCTGAGCAGGCAGGAATTACGCAGCACAGCTGGCAATTGTCAAGCAGATGACAGGCAGGAATCGTGCAGCTCAGCTGGCAATTGTCAAGCAGATGAGCAGACAATCACGCAGCTCAGCAGGCCCTGATCACGTGACTGAGCATGCACTGTTCACGTGGCTGATCATACACTGATCACGTGATGATCATGCACTGATCACTTGGATATCATGCACTGATCACGTGGCTGATCATGCACTGTTCACGTGGCTGACCATGCACTGATCACGTGGCTGATCATGCACTGATCACGTAACTGATCATGCACTGATCAATGTCATGCACTGATCACGTGGCACCAAGACATGCACTGTTCACGTGGCTGATCACACACTGATCACGTGACTATCATGCACTGATCACGTGGCACTCATGCACTGATCACGTGGCTGATCATACACTGATCACGTAACTGATCATGCACTGATCACGTGGCTATCATGCACTGATCACGTGGCTGATCATGCAATGATCACGTGCTTCTACATCACTGATCACGTGACTGATCATGCACTGATCACGTGGTGATCATGCACTGATCACGTGACTGATCATGCACTGATCACGTGGCTGATCATGCACTGATCACGCGCTGATCATGCACTGATCACGTGACTGATCATGCACTGATCACGTGACTGATCATGCACTGATCACGTGGCTGATCATGCACTGATCACGTGGCTGATCATGCACTGATCACGTGACTGATCATGCACTGATCACGTGACTGATCATGCACTGATCACGTGACTGATCATGCACTGATCACGTGGCTATCATGCACTGATCACGTGGATATCATGCACTGATCATGTCTGATCATACACATTCATCATGACTGATCATGCACTGATCACGTGGCTATCATGCACTGATCACGTGGCTGATCATGCACTGATCACGTGGCTATCATGCACTGATCACGTGACTGATCATGCACTGATCACGTATTGATCATGCACTGATCATTGACTGATCATGCACTGATCACGTGGCTATCATGCACTGATCACGTGGCTGATCATGCACTGATCACGCATTCCTGTCTCACTGATCACATGACTGATCATGCACTGATCACGTGATTGATCATGCACTGATCACGTGGCTATCATGCACTGATCACGTGGCTGATCATGCACTGATCACATGAACATGTACTGGTCACGCGATGATCATGCACTGATCACGTAATTGATCATGCACTGATCACGTGGCTCATCATGCACTGATCACGTGGCTGATCACACTAGCTTGACGTAACTGATCATGCACTGATCACGTGGCTGATCATGCTGATCACGTGGCTGATCATGCACTGATCACGTGGCTATCATGCACTGATCACGTGGCTGATCATGCACTGATCACGTAGCTACCATGCACTGATCACGTGACTGATCATGCACTGATCACATTGATCATGCACTGATCACGTGGCTCATCATGCACTGATCACGTGGCTGATCATGCACTGATCACGTGACTGATCATGCACTGATCACGTGGCTGATCATGCACTGATCACGTGGCTATCATGCACTGATCACGTGGATGACATGCACTGATCACGTGGCTGATCACACACTATCACGTGACTGATCATGCACTGATCACGTGGCTATCATGCACTGATCACGTGGCTATCATACACTGATCACGTGGCTGATCATGCACTGATCACGTAGCTATCATGCACTGATCACGTGACTGATCATGCACTGATCACGTGATTGATCATGCACTGATCACGTGACTGATCATGCACTGATCACGTGACTGATCATGCACTGATCACGTGACTGATCATGCACTGATCACGTGATTGATCATGCACTGATCATGGCTGATCATGCACTGATCACGTGGCTGATCATGCACTGATCACGTGGCTGATCATGCACTGATCACGTGACTGATCATGCACTGATCACGTGGCTATCATGCACTGATCACGTGGCTGATCATGCACTGATCACGTGCCTGATCATGCACTGATCACATGACTGATCATGCACTGATCACGTGACTGATCATGCACTATCACGTGGCTGATCATGCACTGATCACGTAGCTACCATGTACTGGTCACGTGACTGATCATACACTGATCAGGTGACTGATCATGCACTGATCACGTGGCTGATCATGCACTGATCACCTGCCTGATGTACAGATCGTGACAAATCATGCACTGATCATAGCTATCATGACTATACCTGGCTGATCATGCACTGATCACGTGGCTGATCATGCACTGATACCGGACTGAGCATGGACTGATCACATGACTATCATGTAGTGATCACGTGACTTAATGGCGCTGATCATGTGACTGATCATGCGCTGATCATGTTTGCTATCATACACTGATCATGTGCCTCTGGAGGCAATAAACAAAGAGCTGAGTAGGCACGAATCAAACAGTCAGCAGGCAATAATCATGGAACTCAGGTGTGAGGAATCATGCTGCTCAGCTGGCAATAATCAAGCAGCTGAGCAGGCAGGAATTACGCAGCACAGCTATGTCAACAGATGACAGAGGAATCACAGCTCAGCTGGCAATTGTCAAGCAGATGAGCAGACAGTAATCACGCAGCTCAGCAGGCCCTGATCACGTGACTGAGCATGCACTGTTCACGTGGCTGATCATACACTGATCACGTGATGATCATGCACTGATCACTTGGATATCATGCACTGATCACGTGGCTGATCATACACTGTTCACGTGTCTGACCATGCACTGATCACGTGGCTGATCATGCACTGATCACGTAACTGATCATGCACTGATCACGTGGCTGATCATGCACTGATCACGTGGCTGATCACACACCTGGCTCCAGAGCTGATCATGCACTGATCATGGCACTCATGCACTGATCACGTGGCTGATCATACACTGATCACGTGACTGATCATGCACTGATCACGTGGCTATCATGCACTGATCACGTGGCTGTCATGCAATGATCACGTGGCTACCATGTACTGGTCACGTGACTGATCATGCACTGATCACGTAATGATCATGCACTGATCACGTGGCTGATCATGCACTGATCACGTGGCTGATCACACATGATCACGTGACTGATCATGCACTGATCACGTGGCTCTCATGCACTGATCACGTGGCTATCATGCACTGATCACGTAGCTATCATGCACTGATCACGTGGCTGATCTGGCTGATCACGTGTTCATGCACTGGTCACGTGACTGATCATGCACTGATCACGTAATTGATCATGCACTGATCACGTGGCTCATCATGCACTGATCACGTGGCTGATCACACACGTATCACGTGGCTGATCATGCACTGATCACGTGAATGATCATGCACTGATCACGTGGCTATCATGCACTGATCACGTGGATATCATGCACTGATCAATGACACACATCATGCACTATCACGTGACTGATCATGCACTGATCGTGGCTATCATGCACTGATCATTGGCTATCATGCACTGATCACGTGGCTGATCATGCAATGATCACGTAGCTACCATGCACTGGTCACGTGACTGATCATGCACTGATCACGTAATTGATCATGCACTGATCACGTGACTGATCATGCACTGATCACGTGACTGATCATGCACATCACGTGACTGATCATGCACTGATCACGTGGCTATCATGCACTGATCACGTGGCTGATCATGCATGATCACGCAGCTATCATGTACTGGTCACATGACTGATCATGCACTGATCACATAATTGATCATGCACTGATCACGTGGCTTATCATGCACTGATCATGTGACTGATCATGTGCTGATCATGTTTGGTGTCACACACTGATCATGTGCCTCTGGAGGCAATGAACACTAGAGCTGAGTAGGCAGGAATCAGTCAGCAGGCTATAATCATGGAACTCAGCTCTGAGAAATCATGCTGCTCAGCTGGCAATAATCAAGTAGATGAGCAGGCAGGAATTACGCAGCACAGGTGGCAATTGTCAAGCAGATGACAGGCAGGAATCGTGCAGCTCAGCTGGCAATTGTCAAGCAGATGAGCAGACAGTAATCACGCAGCTCAGCAGGCCCTGATCACGTGACTGAGCATGCACTGTTCACGTGGCTGATCACACACTATCACGTGACTGATCATGCACTGATCACGTGACTGATCATGCACTGATCACGTGGCTATCATGCACTGATCACGTGGCTGACATGCACTGATCACGTGGCTGATCATGCACTGATCACGTGGCTGATCATGCACTGATCACGTGACTGATCATGCACTGATCACGTGGCTGATCATGCACTGATCACGTGGCTATCATGCACTGATCACGTGGCTCTGATCATGCATGATCACGCAGCTGATCATGCACTGATCACGTGACTGATCATGCACTGATCACGTGACTGATCATGCACTGATCACGTGGCTTCATCATGCACTGACTCACGTGGCTGACATGCACTGATCACGTGGCTGATCATCACACTGATCACGCACTGATCATGCACTGATCATGGCTATCATGCACTGATCACGTGTGATCATGCTGATCACGTGCACTGATCATGCACTGATCACATGACTGATCATGCACTGATCACGTGACTGATCATGCACTGATCACGTGGCTATCATGCACTGATCACGTGGCTGATCATGTGATCATGTAGCTACCATGTACTGGTCACGTGACTGATCATGCACTGATCACGTGACTGATCATGCACTGATCACGTGGATGATCATGCACTGATCACCTGCCTGGTCATGCACTATCACGTGACTGATCATGCACTGATCACATGGCTATCATGCACTGATCACGTGGCTGATCATGCACTGATCACGTGGCTGATCATGCACTGCTGATACCGTGACTGAGCATGGACTGATCACATGACTATCATGTAGTGATCACGTGACAATGGTGATCATGTGACTGATCATGCGCTGATCATGTTTGCTATCATACACTGATCATGTGCCTCTGGAGGCAATAAACAAAGAGCTGAGTAGGCACGAATCAGTCAGCAGGCAATAATCATGGAACTCAGGTGTGAGGAATCATGCTGCTCAGCTGGCAATAATCAAGCAGCTGAGCAGGCAGGAATTACGCAGCACAGCTGGCAATTGTCAAGCAGATGACAGGCAGGAATCATGCAGCTCAGCTGGCAATTGTCAAGCAGATGAGCAGACAGTAATCACGCAGCTCAGGGCTGATCACGTGACTGAGCATGCACTGTTCACGTGGCTGATCATGCGATCATGATGATCATGCACTGATCACGTGGATATCATGCACTGATCACGTGGCTGATCATACACTGTTCACGTGTCTGACCATGCACTGATCATGGCTGATCATACACTGCTCACGTAACTGATCATGCACTGATCACGTGGCTATCATGCACTGATCACGTGGCTGATCATGCACTGATCACGTGGCTGATCACACACCTGTCACGTGACATATCATGCACTGATCACGTGGCACTCATGCACTGATCACGTGGCTGATCATGCACTGCTCACGTAACTGATCATGCACACATCACGTGGCTATCATGCACTGCTCACGTGGCTGTCATGGAATGATCACGTAGCTACCATATACTGGTCACGTGACTGATCATGCACAGATCACGTCAATGATCATGCACTGATCACGTGACTGATCATGTACTGATCACGTGACTGATCATGCACTGATCACGTGGCTATCATGCACTCTGCTCACGTGGCTGATCATGCACTGATCACGTGGCAACCATGTACTGATCACGTGACTGATCATGCACTGATCACGTAATTGATCATGCACTGATCACGTGGCTATCATGCACTGATCACGTGGCTGATCACACATATATGACTGATCATGCACTGATCACGTGGCTGATCATGCACTGATCACGTGGCTATCATGCACTGATCACGTGGCTATCATGCACTGATCACGTACTGATCAGCACTGATCACATGAGCTATCATGCACTGATCACGTGACTGATCATGCACTGATCGTGATTGATCATGCACTGATCACGTGGCTGATCATGCACTGATCACGTGGCTGATCACACTGTCACGTGACTGATCATGCACTGATCACGTGGCTGATCATGCACTGATCACGTGGCTAATCATGCTGATCACGTGGATAACATGCACTGATCACATGGCTGATCACACCGCATGTACGTGACTGATCATGCACTGATCACGTGGCTGATCATGCACTGATCACGTGGCTATCATGCACTGATCACGTGGCTGATCATGCACTGATCACGTGCTGCCATGCACTGATCACGTGGCTGATCATGCACTGATCACGCAGCGATCATGTTCACTGGTCACATGACTGATCATGCACTGATCACATAATTGATCATGCACTGATCACCTGGCTATCATGCTGATCATGTGACTGATGTCTGCTGATCATGTTGGTATCACACACTGATCATGTGCTCTGGAGGCAATGAACATAGAGCTGAGTGGCAGGATCAGTCAGCAGGCTATAATCATGGAACTCAGCTCTGAGAAATCATGCTGCTCAGCTGGCAATAATCAAGTAGATGAGCAGGCAGGAATTACGCAGCACAGGTGGCAATTGTCAAGCAGATGACAGGCAGGAATCGTGCAGCTCAGCTGGCAATTGTCAAGCAGATGAGCAGACAGTAATCACGCAGCTCAGCAGGCCTGATCACGTGACTGAGCATGCACTGATCACGTGGCTGATCATGCACTGATCACGTGGCTGATCATGCACTGATCACGTGGCTGATCATGCACTGATCACGTGGCTGATCATGCACTGATCACGTGACTGATCATGCACTGATCACGTGCTGATCATGCACTGATCACGTGGCTATCATGCACTGATCACGTGGCTGATCATGCATGATCATGACTATCATGCACTGATCACATACTGATGCACTGATCACTGACTGATCATGCACTGATCACGTGGCTATCATGCACTGATCACGTGGCTGATCATGCACTGATCACGTAGCTACCATGCACTGGTCACGTGACTGATCATGCACTGATCACGTGACTGATCATGCACTGATCACGTGGCTGATCATGCACTGATCACGTGGCTGATCATGCACTGATCACGTGGCTGATCATGCACTGATCACGTACTGATCATGCACTGATCACGTGGCTATCATGCACTGATCACGTGGCTGATCATGCACTGATCACATGACTGATCATGCACTGATCACGTGACTGATCATGCACTGATCACGTGGCTATCATGCACTACTCACGTGGCTGATCATGCAATGATCATGTAGCTACCATGTACAGGTCACGTGAATGATCATACACCCATCAGGTGACTGATCATGCACTGATCACGTGGCTATCATGCACTGATCAGACTGATCATGCACTGATCACACGTCTATATCATGCACTGATCACATGACTGCCCATGCACTGATCACGTGGATGATCATACACTAATCATGTGACAGATCATGCACTGATCACGTGGCTGATCATGCACTGATCACCGTGACTGAGCATGGACTGATCACATGACTATCATGTAGTGATCACGTGACTTAATGGCGCTGATCATGTGACTGATCATGCGCTGATCATGTTTGCTATCATACACTGATCATGTGCCTCTGGAGGCAATAAACAAAGAGCTGAGTAGGCACGAATCAAACAGTCAGCAGGCAATAATCATGGAACTCAGGTGTGAGGAATCATGCTGCTCAGCTGGCAATAATCAAGCAGCTGAGCAGGCAGGAATTACGCAGCACAGCTGGCAATTGTCAAGCAGATGACAGGCAGGAATCGTGCAGCTCAGCTGGCAATTGTCAAGCAGATGAGCAGACAGTAATCACGCAGCTCAGCAGGCCCTGATCACGTGACTGAGCATGCACTGTTCACGTGGCTGATCATACACTGATCACGTGATGATCATGCACTGATCACTTGGATATCATGCACTGATCACGTGGCTGATCATACACTGTTCACGTGTCTGACCATGCACTGATCACGTGGCTGATCATACACTGCTCACGTAACTGATCATGCACTGATCACGTGGCTATCATGCACTGATCACGTGGCTGATCATGCACTGATCACGTGGCTGATCACACACCTGTCACGTGACATATCATGCACTGATCACGTGGCACTCATGCACTGATCACGTGGCTGATCATACTCTGCTCACGTAACTCATGCACATCACGTGGCTATCATGCACTGCTCACGTGGCTGTCATGCAATGATCACGTGGCTACTACTGGTCACGTGACTGATCATGCACTGATCACGTAAATGATCATGCACTGATCACGTGACTGATCATGTACTGATCACGTGACTGATCATGCACTGATCACGTGGCTATCATGCACTGATCACGTGGCTGATCATGCACTGATCACGTAGCAACCATGTACTGGTCACGTGACTGATCATGCACTGATCACGTAATTGATCATGCACTGATCACGTGGCTCATCATGCACTGATCACGTGGCTGATCACACATGTATCACGTGACTGATCATGCACTGATCACGTGGCTCTCATGCACTGATCACGTGGCTGTCATGCACTGATCACGCTGATATGTGCACTGATCACGTGGCTGATCACACACGTATCACATGACTGATCATGCACTGATCACGTGGCTATCATGCACTGATCACGTGGCTATCATGCACTGATCACGTGGCTGATCATGCACTGATCACGTAGCTACCATGCACTGATCACGTGACTGATCATGCACTGATCACGAGTGATCATGCACTGATCACGTGGCTGATCATGCAATCACGTGGCTGATCATGCACTGATCACGTGCTGATCATGCACTGATCACGTGGCTATCATGCACTGATCACGTGGCTGATCATGCACTGATCACGTGCCTGATCATGCACTGATCACGTGGCTGATCATGCACTGATCACGTGACTGATCATGCACTGATCACGTGACTGATCATGCACTGATCACGTGGCTATCATGCACTGATCACGTGGCTGTCATGCAATGATCACGTAGCTACCATGTACTGGTCACGGCTGATCATGCACTGATCACGTAAATGATCATGCACTGATCACGTGACTGATCATGCACTGATCACGTGACTGATCATGCACTGATCACGTGGCTATCATGCACTGATCACGTGGCTGATCATGCACTGATCACGTAGCTACCATGCACTGATCACGTGACTGATCATGCACTGATCACGTGATTGATCATGCACTGATCACGTGGCTGATCATGCACTGATCACGTGGCTGATCATGCATGATCACGTGACTGATCATGCACTGATCACGTGGCTGATCATGCACTGATCACGTGGCTGATCATGCACTGATCACGTGGCTATCATGCACTGATCACGTGGCTGATCATGCACTATCACGTGACTGATCATGCACTGATCACGTGGCTGATCATGCACTGATCACGTGGCTATCATGCACTGATCACGTGGCTGATCATGCAATGATCACGTAGCTACCATGTACTGGTCACGTGACTGATCATGCACTGATCACGTAATTGATCATGCACTGATCACGTGGCTGATCATGCACTGATCACGTGGCTGATCGCACTGATCACTGCTGATCATACTGATCACGTGACTGATCATGCACTGATCACGTGGCTATCATGCACTGATCACGTGGCTGATCATACACTGATCACGTGCACTGGTCATGCACTGATCACGTGGCTGATCATGCACTGATCACGTGACTGATCATGCACTGATCGTGTCTGATCATGCACTGATCACGTGGCTATCATGCACTGCTCACGTGGCTGATCATGCATGATCACGCAGCTACCATGTACTGGTCACATGACTGATCATGCACTGATCACGTGACTGATCATGCACTGATCACGTGGCTATCATGCACTACTCACGTGGCTGATCATGCAATGATCATGTAGCTACCATGTACAGTCACGTGAATGATCATACACCCATCAGGTGACTGATCATGCACTGATCACGTGGCTATCATGCACTGATCACGAGACTGATCATGCACTGATCACGTCTATATCATGCACTGATCATGACTGCCCATGCACTGATCACGTGGATGATCATACACTAATCATTGTGACAGATCATGCACTGATCACGTGGCTGATCATGCACTGATACGTGACTGAGCATGGACTGATCACATGACTATCATGTAGTGATCACGTGACTTAATGGCGCTGATCATGTGACTGATCATGCGCTGATCATGTTTGCTATCATACACTGATCATGTGCCTCTGGAGGCAATAAACAAAGAGCTGAGTAGGCACGAATCAAACAGTCAGCAGGCAATAATCATGGAACTCAGGTGTGAGGAATCATGCTGCTCAGCTGGCAATAATCAAGCAGCTGAGCAGGCAGGAATTACAGCACAGCTGGCAATTGTCAAGCAGATGACAGGCAGGAATCGTGCAGCTCAGCTGGCAATTGTCAAGCAGATGAGCAGACAGTAATCACGCAGCTCAGCAGGCCCAGATCACGTGACTGAGCATGCACTGTTCACGTGGCTGATCATACACTGATCACGTGATGATCATGCACTGATCACTTGGATATCATGCACTGATCACGTGGCTGATCATGCACTGTTCACGTGTCTGACCATGCACTGATCACGTGGCTGATCATACACTGCTCAACTGATCATGCACTGATCACGTGGCTATCATGCACTGATCACGTGGCTGAACATGCACTGTTCACGTGGCTGATCACACACCTGTCACGTGACATATCATGCACTGATCACGTGGCACTCATGCACTGATCACGTGGCTGATCATACACTGCTCACGTAACTCATGCACACATCACGTGGCTATCATGCACTGCACGTGGCTCGTCATGCAATGATCACGTGGCTACCATATACTGGTCACGTGACTGATCATGCAAGATCACGTAAATGATCATGCACTGTTCACGTGACTGATCATGTACACTGATCACGTGACTGATCATGCACTGATCACGTGGCTATCATGCACTGATCACGTGGCTGATCATGCAATGATCACGTGCAACCATGTACTGGTCACGTGACTGATCATGCACTGATCACGTAATTGATCATGCACTGATCACGTGGCTGATCATGCATGATCACGTGATCATGCATACGATCACGTGGCTCTCATGCACTGATCACGTGGCTGTCATACTGATCACGTGGATATCATGCACTGATCACGTGGCTGATCACACACGTATCACATGGCTGATCATGCACTGATCACGTGGCTATCATGCACTGATCACGTGGCTATCATGCACTGATCACGTGGCTGATCATGCACTGATCACGTGGCTATCATGCACTGATCACGTGACTGATCATGCACTGATCACGTAATTGATCATGCACTGATCACGTGGCTGATCATGCACTGATCACGTGGCTGATCATGCACTGATCACGTGACTGATCATGCACTGATCACGTGACTGATCATGCACTGATCACGCTATCATGCACTGATCACGTGGCTGATCATACACTGATCACGTGACTGATCATGCAGATCACGTGGCTGATCATGCACTGATCACGTGACTGATCATGCACTGATCGTGACTGATCATGCACTGATCACGTGGCTATCATGCACTGATCACGTGGCTGATCATGCACTGATCACGCAGCTACCATGCACTGATCACATGACTGATCATGCACTGATCACGTGACTGATCATGCACTGATCATGGCTCCATGCACTGACTCACGTGGCTGATCATGCACTGATCACGTAGCTACCATGCACTGATCACGTGACTGATCATGCACTGATCACGTGGCGATCATGCACTGATCACGTGACTGATCATGCACTGATCACGTGACTGATCATGCACTGATCACGTGCGGCTATCATGCACTGATCACGTGGCTGATCATGCACTGATCACGTGGCTATCATGCACTGTCACGTGACTGATCATGCAGATCACGCATCCAAATGATCATGCACTGATCACGTGACTGATCATGCACTGTCACAGTGACTGATCATGCACTGATCATGGCTATCATGCACTGATCACGTGGCTGATCATGCACGATCATGTAGCTACAATGTACTGGTCACGTGACTGATCATGCACTGATCACGTGACTGATCATGCACTGATCACGTGGCTATCATGCACTGATCACGTGGCTGATCATGCATGATCACGCAGCTATCATGCACTGATCACGTGACTGATCATGCACTGATCACGTGACTGATCATGCACTGATCACGTGGCTATCATGCACTGATCACGTGGCTGATCATGCACTGATCACGTGCTACCATGTACTGATCACGTGACTGATCATGCACTGATCACATAATTGATCATGCACTGATCACGTGGCTTATCATGCACTGATCATGTGACTGATCATGTGCTGATCATGTTTGGTGTCACACTGATCATGTGCCTCTGGAGGCAATGAACAAAGAGCTGAGTAGGCAGGAATCAGTCAGCAGGCTATAATCATGGAACTCAGCTCTGAGAAATCATGCTGCTCAGCTGGCAATAATCAAGCAGATGAGCAGGCAGGAATTACGCAGCACAGGTGGCAATTGTCAAAGATGACAGGCAGAATCGTGCAGCTCAGCTGGAAATTGTCAAGCAGATGAGCAGACAGTAATCACGCAGCTCATGCCCTGATCACGTGACTGATCATGCACTGTTCACGTGGCTGATCATACACTGATCACGTGACTGATCATGCACTGATCACGTGACTGATCATGCACTGATCACGTGGCTATCATGCACTGATCACGTGGCTGATCATGCACTGATCACGTGACTGATCATGCACTGATCACGTGGCTATCATGCACTGATACATGACTGACATGCACTGATCACGTGGCTGATCATGCACTGATCACGTGACTGATCATGCACTGATCACGTGACTGATCATGCACTGATCACGTGGCTGATCATGCACTGATCACGTGGCTATCATGCACTGATCGTGGCTGATCATGCAATGATCACGTAGCTACCATGTACTGGTCACGTGACTGATCATGCACTGATCACGTAATTGATCATGCACTGATCACGTGGCTGATCATGCACTGATCACGTGGCTGATCATGCACTGATCACGTGACTGATCATGCACTGATCACGTGACTGATCATGCACTGATCACGTGGCTATCATGCACTGATCACGTGGCTGATCATGCACTGATCACGTGCTGATCATGCACTGATCACGTGGCTGATCATGCACTGATCACGTGACTGATCATGCACTGATCACGTGGCTGATCATGCACTGATCACGTGGCTATCATGCACTGATCACGTGGCTGATCATGCATGATCACGGCTACCATGCACTGATCACGTGACTGATCATGCACTGATCACGTGACTGATCATGCACTGATCACGTGGCTATCATGCACTATCACGTGGCTGATCATGCAATGATCACGCAGCTACCATGCACTGATCACGTGACTGATCATGCACTGATCACTGACTGATCATGCACTGATCACGTGGCTTATCATGCACTGATCATGTGACTGATCATGTGCTGATCATGTTTTGTCATACACTGATCATGTGCCTCTGGAGGCAATGAACATAGAGCTGAGTAGGCACGAATCAGTCAGCAGGCTATAATCATGGAACTCAGCTCTGAGAAATCATGCTGCTCAGCTGGCAATAATCAAGCAGCTGAGCAGGCAGGAATTACACAGCACAGGTGGCAATTGTCAAGCAGATGACAGGCAGGAATCGTGCAGCTCAGCTGGCAATTGTCAAGCAGATGAGCAGACAGTAATCACGCAGCTCAGCAGGCCCTGATCACGTGACTGAGCATGCACTGTTCACGTGGCTGATCATACACTGATCACGTGACTGATCATGCACTGATCACGTGACTGATCATGCACTGATCACGTGGCTATCATGCACTGATCACGTGGCTGATCATGCACTGATCATGGACTGATCATGCACTGATCACGGGCTATCATGCACTGATACATGACTGACATGCACTGATCACGTGGCTGATCATGCACTGATCACGTGACTGATCATGCACTGATCACGTGACTGATCATGCACTGATCACGTGGCTATCATGCACTGATCACGTGGCTGATCATGCACTGATCACGTAGCTACCATGCACTGATCACGTGACTGATCATGCACTGATCACGTAACTGATCATGCACTGATCACGTGGCTGATCATGCACTGATCACGTGGCTGATCATGCACTGATCACGTGACTATCATGCACTGATCACGTGGCTGATCATGCACTGATCACGTGGCTGATCATGCACTGATCACGTGGCTGATCATGCACTGATCACGTGACTGATCATGCACTGATCACGTGGCTGATCATGCACTGATCACGTGGCTATCATGCACTGATCACGTGGCTGATCATGCATGATCACGTAGCTACCATGCACTGGTCACGTGACTGATCATGCACTGATCACGTGACTGATCATGCACTGATCACGTGGCTATCATGCACTGATCACGTGGCTGATCATGCACTGATCACGTAGCTATCATGCACTGATCACGTGACTGATCATGCACTGATCACGTGACTGATCATGCACTGATCACGTGGCTGATCATGCACTGATCACGTGGCTGATCATGCACTGATCACGTGACTGATCATGCACTGATCACGTGGCTATCATGCACTGATCACGTGGCTGATCATGCACTGATCACGTGCCTGATCATGCACTGATCACATGACTGATCATGCACTGATCACGTGACTGATCATGCACTGATCACGTGGCTATCATGCACTACTCACGTGGCTGATCATGCAATGATCATGTAGCTACCATGTACTGGTCACGTGACTGATCATACACCCATCAGGTGACTGATCATGCACTGATCACGTGGCTGATCATGCACTGATCACCTGCCTGATCATGCACTGATCACGTGACTGATCATGCACTGATCACATGGCTATCATGCACTGATCACGTGGCTGATCATGCACTGATCACGTGGCTGATCATGCACTGATACCGTGACTGAGCATGGACTGATCACATGACTATCATGTAGTGATCACGTGACTTAATGGCGCTGATCATGTGACTGATCATGCGCTGATCATGTTTGCTATCATACACTGATCATGTGCCTCTGGAGGCAATAAACAAAGAGCTGAGTAGGCACGAATCAAACAGTCAGCAGGCAATAATCATGGAACTCAGGTGTGAGGAATCATGCTGCTCAGCTGGCAATAATCAAGCAGCTGAGCAGGCAGGAATTACGCAGCACAGCTGGCAATTGTCAAGCAGATGACAGGCAGGAATCGTGCAGCTCAGCTGGCAATTGTCAAGCAGATGAGCAGACAGTAATCACGCAGCTCAGCAGGCCCTGATCACGTGACTGAGCATGCACTGTTCACGTGGCTGATCATACACTGATCACGTGATGATCATGCACTGATCACTTGGATATCATGCACTGATCACGTGGCTGATCATACACTGTTCACGTGTCTGACCATGCACTGATCACGTGGCTGATCATACACTGCTCACGTAACTGATCATGCACTGATCACGTGGCTATCATGCACTGATCACGTGGCTGAACATGCACTGTTCACGTGGCTGATCACACACCTGTCACGTGACATATCATGCACTGATCACGTGGCACTCATGCACTGATCACGTGGCTGATCATACTCTGCTCACGTAACTGATCATGCACACATCACGTGGCTATCATGCACTGCTCACGTGGCTCGTCATGGAATGATCACGTAGCTACCATATACTGGTCACGTGACTGATCATGCTAGATCACGTAAATGATCATGCACTGTTCACGTGACTGATCATGTACTGATCACGTGACTGATCATGCACTGATCACGTGGCTATCATGCACTGCTCACGTGGCTGATCATGCAATGATCACGTAGCAACCATGTACTGGTCACGTGACTGATCATGCACTGATCACGTAATTGATCATGCACTGATCACGTGGCTCATCATGCACTGATCACGTGGCTGATCACACATGTATCACGTGACTGATCATGCACTGATCACGTGGCTCTCATGCACTGATCACGTGGCTATCATGCACTGATCACGTGGCTATCATGCACTGATCACGTGGCTGATCATGCATGATCACGTGCTTCATGCACTGATCACGTGACTGATCATGCACTGATCACGTAATTGATCATGCACTGATCACGTGGCTGATCATGCACTGATCACGTGGCTGATCACACTGATCACGTGACTGATCATGCACTGATCACGTGACTGATCATGCACTGATCACGTGGCTATCATGCACTGATCACGTGGCTGATCATGCACTGATCACGTGGCTGATCATGCACTATCACGTGACTGATCATGCACTGATCACGTGGCTATCATGCACTGATCACGTGGCTATCATGCACTGATCACGTGGCTGATCATGCACTGATCACGTAGCTATCATGCACTGATCACGTGACTGATCATGCACTGATCACGTGATTGATCATGCACTGATCACGTGACTGATCATGCACTGATCACGTGACTGATCATGCACTGATCACGTGACTGATCATGCACTGATCACGTGACTGATCATGCACTGATCACGTGACTGATCATGCACTGATCACGTGGCTGATCATGCAATGATCACGCAGCTACCATGCACTGGTCACGTGACTGATCATGCACTGATCACGTGATTGATCATGCACTGATCACGTGGCTTATCATGCACTGATCATGTGACTGATCATGTGCTGATCATGTTTGGTGTCATACACTGATCATGTGCCTCTGGAGGCAATGAACATAGAGCTGAGTAGGCACGAATCAGTCAGCAGGCTATAATCATGGAACTCAGCTCTGAGAAATCATGCTGCTCAGCTGGCAATAATCAAGTAGATGAGCAGGCAGGAATTACGCAGCACAGGTGGCAATTGTCAAGCAGATGACAGGCAGGAATCGTGCAGCTCAGCTGGCAATTGTCAAGCAGATGAGCAGACAGTAATCACGCAGCTCAGCAGGCCTGATCACGTGACTGAGCATGCACTGATCACGTGGCTGATCACACACTGATCACGTGACTGATCATGCACTGATCACGTGACTGATCATGCACTGATCACGTGGCTATCATGCACTGATCACGTGGCTGACATACACTGATCACGTGCCTGATCATGCACTGATCACGTGGCTGATCATGCACTGATCACGTGACTGATCATGCACTGATCACGTGGCTGATCATGCACTGATCACGTGGCTATCATGCACTGCTCACGTGGCTGATCATGCATGATCACGCAGCTACCATGTACTGGTCACATGACTGATCATGCACTGATCACGTGACTGATCATGCACTGATCACGTGGCTATCATGCACTACTCACGTGGCTGATCATGCAATGATCATGTAGCTACCATGTACAGGTCACGTGAATGATCATACACCCATCAGGTGACTGATCATGCACTGATCACGTGGCTATCATGCACTGATCACGTGACTGATCATGCACTGATCACGTCTATATCATGCACTGATCACATGACTGCCCATGCACTGATCACGTGGATGATCATACACTAATCATGTGACAGATCATGCACTGATCACGTGGCTGATCATGCACTGATACCGTGACTGAGCATGGACTGATCACATGACTATCATGTAGTGATCACGTGACTTAATGGCGCTGATCATGTGACTGATCATGCGCTGATCATGTTTGCTATCATACACTGATCATGTGCCTCTGGAGGCAATAAACAAAGAGCTGAGTAGGCACGAATCAAACAGTCAGCAGGCAATAATCATGGAACTCAGGTGTGAGGAATCATGCTGCTCAGCTGGCAATAATCAAGCAGCTGAGCAGGCAGGAATTACGCAGCACAGCTGGCAATTGTCAAGCAGATGACAGGCAGGAATCGTGCAGCTCAGCTGGCAATTGTCAAGCAGATGAGCAGACAGTAATCACGCAGCTCAGCAGGCCCTGATCACGTGACTGAGCATGCACTGTTCACGTGGCTGATCATACACTGATCACGTGATTGATCATGCACTGATCACGTGGATATCATGCACTGATCACGTGGCTGATCATACACTGATCACGTGTCTGACCATGCACTGATCACGTGGCTGATCATGCACTGATCACGTGACTGATCATGCACTGATCACGTGGCTGATCATGCACTGATCACGTGGCTATCATGCACTGATCACGTGGCTGATCATGCATGATCACGCTATCATGCACTGATCACGTGACTGATCATGCACTGATCACGTGACTGATCATGCACTGATCACGTGGCTATCATGCACTGATCACGTGGCTGATCATGCACTGATCACGTAGCTATCATGTACTGATCACGTGACTGATCATGCACTGATCACGTGACTGATCATGCACTGATCACGTTGATCATGCACTGATCACGTGGCTGATCATGCACTGATCACGTGGCTGATCATGCACTGATCACGTGACTGATCATGCACTGATCACGTGACTGATCATGCACTGATCACGTGGCTATCATGCACTGATCACGTGGCTGATCATGCACTGATCACGTGACTGATCATGCACTGATCACATGACTGATCATGCACTGATCACGTGACTGATCATGCACTGATCACGTGGCTATCATGCACTACTCACGTGGCTGATCATGCAATGATCATGTAGCTACCATGTACTGGTCACGTGACTGATCATACACCCATCAGGTGACTGATCATGCACTGATCACGTGGCTGATCATGCACTGATCACGTGACTGATCATGCACTGATCACGTGACTGATCATGCACTGATCACATGGCTATCATGAACTGATCACCTGGCTGATCATGCACTGATCACGTGGCTGATCATGCACTGATACCGTGACTGAGCATGGACTGATCACATGACTATCATGTAGTGATCACGTGACTTAATGGCGCTGATCATGTGACTGATCATGCGCTGATCATGTTTGCTATCATACACTGATCATGTGCCTCTGGAGGCAATAAACAAAGAGCTGAGTAGGCACGAATCAAACAGTCAGCAGGCAATAATCATGGAACTCAGCTGTGAGGAATCATGCTGCTCAGCTGGCAATAATCAAGCAGCTGAGCAGGCAGGAATTACGCAGCACAGCTGGCAATTGTCAAGCAGATGACAGGCAGGAATCGTGCAGCTCAGCTGGCAATTGTCAAGCAGATGAGCAGACAGTAATCACGCAGCTCAGCAGGCCCTGATCACGTGACTGAGCATGCACTGTTCACGTGGCTGATCATACACTGATCACGTGATGATCATGCACTGATCATTGGATATCATGCACTGATCACGTGGCTGATCATACACTGTTCACGTGTCTGACCATGCACTGATCACGTGGCTGATCATACACTGCTCACGTAACTGATCATGCACTGATCACGTGGCTATCATGCACTGATCACGTGGCTGATCACACACTGTCACGTGACATATCATGCACTGATCACGTGGCTGATCATACACTGATCACGTAACTGATCATGCACACATCACGTGGCTATCATGCACTGCTCACGTGGCTGTCATGGAATGATCACGTAGCTACCATATACTGGTCACGTGACTGATCATGCACTGATCACGTAAATGATCATGCACTGTTCACGTGACTGATCATGCACTGATCACGTGACTGATCATGCACTGATCACGTGGCTATCATGCACTGCTCACGTGGCTGATCATGCAATGATCACGTAGCTACCATGTACTGGTCACGTGACTGATCATGCACTGATCACGTGACTGATCATGCACTGATCACGTGGCTATCATGCACTGATCACGTGACTGATCATGCACTGATCACGTGACTGATCATGCACTGATCACGTGGCTATCATGCACTGATCACGTGGCTGATCATGCATGATCACGTGACTGATCATGCACTGATCACGTGGCTATCATGCACTGATCACGTGGCTGATCATGCACTGATCACGTGGCTATCATGCACTGATCACGTGGCTGATCATGCACTGATCACGTGGCTATCATGCACTGATCACGTGGCTGATCATGCACTGATCACGTAGCTACCATGTACTGGTCACGTGACTGATCATGCACTGATCACGTGATTGATCATGCACTGATCACGTGGCTGATCATGCACTGATCACGTGGCTGATCACACATGATCACGTGACTGATCATGCACTGATCACGTGGCTGATCATGCACTGATCACGTGGCTGATCATGCACTGATCACGTGGCTATCATGCACTGATCACGTGGCTGATCATGCACTGATCACGTAGCTATCATGCACTGATCACGTGACTGATCATGCACTGATCACGTGACTGATCATGCACTGATCACGTGGCTGATCATGCACTGATCACGTGGCTGATCATCACACTGATCACGTGACTGATCATGCACTGATCACGTGACTGATCATGCACTGATCACGTGGCTATCATGCACTGATCACGTGGCTATCATGCACTGATCACGTGGCTGATCATGCGATCACGTGACTGATCATGCACTGATCACGTGACTGATCATGCACTGATCACGTGGCTATCATGCACTGATCACGTGGATGATCATGCACTGATCACGTGGCTGATCATGCACTGATCACGTGACTGATCATGCACTGATCACGTGGCTATCATGCACTGATCACGTGGCTGATCATGCACTGATCACGTGGCTATCATGCACTGATCACGTGACTGATCATGCACTGATCACATAACTGATCATGCACTGATCACGTGGCTTATCATGCACTGATCATGTGACTGATCATGTGCTGATCATGTTTGGTGTCATACACTGATCATGTGCCTCTGGAGGCAATGAACATAGAGCTGAGTAGGCACGAATCAGTCAGCAGGCTATAATCATGGAACTCACCTCTGAGAATCATGCTGCTCAGCTGGCAATAATCAAGTAGATGAGCAGGCAGGAATTACGCAGCACAGGTGGCAATTGTCAAGCAGATGACAGGCAGGAATCGTGCAGCTCAGCTGGCAATTGTCAAGCAGATGAGCAGACAGTAATCACGCAGCTCAGCAGGCCCTGATCACGTGACTGAGCATGCACTGATCACGTGGCTGATCATACACTGATCACGTGACTGATCATGCACTGATCACGTGACTGATCATGCACTGATCACGTGGCTATCATGCACTGATCACGTGGCTGACATGCACTGATCACGTGACTGATCATGCACTGATCACGTGACTGATCATGCACTGATCACGTGGCTATCATGCACTACTCACGTGGCTGATCATGCAATGATCACGTAGCTACCATGTACTGGTCACGTGACTGATCATACACCCATCAGGTGACTGATCATGCACTGATCACGTGGCTGATCATGCACTGATCACGTGACTGATCATGCACTGATCACGTGACTGATCATGCACTGATCACATGGCTATCATGCACTGATCACGTGGCTGATCATGCACTGATCACGTGGCTGATCATGCACTGATACCGTGACTGAGCATGGACTGATCACATGACTATCATGTAGTGATCACGTGACTTAATGGCGCTGATCATGTGACTGATCATGCACTGATCATGTTTGCTATCATACACTGATCATGTGCCTCTGGAGGCAATAAACAAAGAGCTGAGTAGGCACGAATCAGTCAGCAGGCAATAATCATGGAACTCAGCTGTGAGGAATCATGCTGCTCAGCTGGCAATAATCAAGCAGCTGAGCAGGCAGGAATTACGCAGCACAGCTGGCAATTGTCAAGCAGATGACAGGCAGGAATCGTGCAGCTCAGCTGGCAATTGTCAAGCAGATGAGCAGACAGTAATCACGCAGCTCAGCAGGCCCTGATCACGTGACTGAGCATGCACTGTTCACGTGGCTGATCATACACTGATCACGTGACTGATCATGCACTGATCACGTGACTGATCATGCACTGATCACGTGGCTGATCATGCACTGATCACGTGGCTGATCATGCACTGATCACGTGGCTGATCATGCACTGATCACGTGGCTGATCATGCACTGATCACGTGACTGATCATGCACTGATCACGTGACTGATCATGCACTGATCACGTGGCTATCATGCACTGATCACGTGGCTGATCATGCACTGATCACGTAGCTACCATGCACTGTCACGTGACTGATCATGCACTGATCACGTGACTGATCATGCACTGATCACGTGGCTGATCATGCACTGATCACTGACTGATCATGCACTGATCACGTGACTGATCATGCACTGATCACGTGCTGATCATGCACTGATCACGTGGCTGATCATGCACTGATCACGTGGCTGATCATGCACTGATCACGTGACTGATCATGCACTGATCACGTGACTATCATGCACTGATCACGTGACTTCATGCACTGATCATGTGACTGATCATGCACTGATCATGTTTGCTATCATGCACTGATCATGTGCCTCTGGAGGCAATGAACAAAGAGCTCAGTAGGCACGATCAAACAGTCAGCAGGCAATGATCATGGAACTCAGGTGTGAGGAATCATGCTGCTCAGCTGGCAATGATCAAGCAGCTGATCAGGCAGGAATCATGCAGCACAGCTGGCAATTGTCAAGCAGATGATCAGACAGTGATCACGCAGCTCATCATGCACTGATCACGTGACTGATCATGCACTGATCACGTGACTGATCATGCACTGATCACGTGGCTATCATGCACTACTCACGTGGCTGATCATGCAATGATCATGTAGCTACCATGTACAGGTCACGTGAATGATCATACACCCATCAGGTGACTGATCATGCACTGATCACGTGGCTATCATGCACTGATCACGTGACTGATCATGCACTGATCACGTCTATATCATGCACTGATCACATGACTGCCCATGCACTGATCACGTGGATGATCATACACTAATCATGTGACAGATCATGCACTGATCACGTGGCTGATCATGCACTGATACGTGACTGAGCATGGACTGATCACATGACTATCATGTAGTGATCACGTGACTTAATGGCGCTGATCATGTGACTGATCATGCGCTGATCATGTTTGCTATCATACACTGATCATGTGCCTCTGGAGGCAATAAACAAAGAGCTGAGTAGGCACGAATCAAACAGTCAGCAGGCAATAATCATGGAACTCAGGTGTGAGGAATCATGCTGCTCAGCTGGCAATAATCAAGCAGCTGAGCAGGCAGGAATTACGCAGCACAGCTGTCAATTGTCAAGCAGATGACAGGCAGGAATCGTGCAGCTCAGCTGGCAATTGTCAAGCAGATGAGCAGACAGTAATCACGCAGCTCAGCAGGCCCAGATCACGTGACTGAGCATGCACTGTTCACGTGGCTGATCATACACTGATCACGTGATTGATCATGCACTGATCACGTGGATATCATGCACTGATCACGTGGCTGATCATGCACTGTTCACGTGTCTGACCATGCACTGATCACGTGGCTGATCATACACTGATCACGTAACTGATCATGCACTGATCACGTGGCTATCATGCACTGATCACGTGGCTGATCATGCACTGATCACGTGGCTATCATGCACTGATCACGTGACTGATCATGCACTGATCACGTGACTGATCATGCACTGATCACGTGGCTGATCATGCACTGATCACGTGGCTGATCACACACTGATCACGTGACTGATCATGCACTGATCACGTGGCTATCATGCACTGATCACGTGGCTATCATGCACTGATCACGTGGATATCATGCACTGATCACGTGGCTGATCATGCACTGATCACGTGACTGATCATGCACTGATCACGTGGCTGATCATGCACTGATCACGTGGCTATCATGCACTGATCACGTGGCTGATCATGCAATGATCACGTAGCTACCATGTACTGGTCACGTGACTGATCATGCACTGATCACGTGATTGATCATGCACTGATCACGTGGCTCATCATGCACTGATCACGTGGCTGATCACACTATCACGTGACTGATCATGCACTGATCACGTGACTGATCATGCACTGATCACGTGGCTATCATGCACTGATCACGTGGATATCATGCACTGATCACGTGACTGATCATGCACTGATCACGTGACTGATCATGCACTGATCACGTGGCTATCATGCACTGATCACGTGGCTGATCATGCACTGATCACGCAGCTACCATGCACTGATCACATGACTGATCATGCACTGATCACATGACTGATCATGCACTGATCACGTGGCTTATCATGCACTGATCATGTGACTGATCATGCGCTGATCATGTTTGCTGTCATACACTGATCATGTGCCTCTGGAGGCAATGAACAAAGAGCTGAGTAGGCACGAATCAGTCAGCAGGCAATAATCATGGAACTCAGTGTGAGGAATCATGCTGCTCAGCTGGCAATAATCAAGCAGCTGAGCAGGCAGGAATTACGCAGCACAGCTGGCAATTGTCAAGCAGATGACAGGCAGGAATCGTGCAGCTCAGCTGGCAATTGTCAAGCAGATGAGCAGACAGTAATCACGCAGCTCAGCAGGCCCTGATCACGTGACTGAGCATGCACTGTTCACGTGGCTGATCATACACTGATCACGTGACTGATCATGCACTGATCACGTGACTGATCATGCACTGATCACGTGGCTGATCATGCACTGATCACGTGGCTGATCATGCACTGATCACGGGACTGATCATGCACTGATCACGGGCTATCATGCACTGATACATGACTGACATGCACTGATCACGTGGCTGATCATGCACTGATCACGTGACTGATCATGCACTGATCACGTGACTGATCATGCACTGATCACGTGGCTGATCATGCACTGATCACGTGGCTATCATGCACTGATCACGTGGCTGATCATGCACTGATCACGTAGCTATCATGCACTGATCACGTGACTGATCATGCACTGATCACGTGGCTGATCATGCACTGATCACGTGGCTGATCATGCACTGATCACGTGACTGATCATGCACTGATCACGTGGCTGATCATGCACTGATCACGTGACTGATCATGCACTGATCACGTGGCTGATCATGCACTGATCACGTGACTGATCATGCACTGATCACGTGACTGATCATGCACTGATCACGTGGCTGATCATGCACTGATCACGTGGCTGATCATGCACTGATCACGTGACTGATCATGCACTGATCACGTGGCTGATCATGCACTGATCACGTGACTGATCATGCACTGATCACGTGACTGATCATGCACTGATCACGTGGCTATCATGCACTGATCACGTGGCTGATCATGCACTGATCACGTGGCTATCATGCACTGATCACGTGGCTGATCATGCACTGATCACGTGGCTGATCATGCACTGATCACGTGGCTATCATGCACTGATCACGTGGCTGATCATGCACTGATCACGTGACTGATCATGCACTGATCACGTGGCTGATCATGCACTGATCACGTGACTGATCATGCACTGATCACGTGACTGATCATGCACTGATCACGTGGCTATCATGCACTGATCACGTGGCTGATCATGCATGATCACGCAGCTACCATGCACTGATCACGTGACTGATCATGCACTGATCACGTGACTGATCATGCACTGATCACGTGGCTATCATGCACTGATCACGTGGCTGATCATGCTGATCACGTAGCAACCATGTACTGATCACGTGACTGATCATGCACTGATCACGTGACTGATCATGCACTGATCACGTGGCTGATCATGCACTGATCACGTGGCTGATCATGCACTGATCACGTGACTGATCATGCACTGATCACGTGGCTGATCATGCACTGATCACGTGGCTGATCATGCACTGATCACGTGGCTGATCATGCACTGATCACGTGGCTGATCATGCACTGATCACGTGACTGATCATGCACTGATCACGTGACTGATCATGCACTGATCACGTGGCTATCATGCACTGATCACGTGGCTGATCATGCACTGATCACGTGGCTATCATGCACTGATCACGTGGCTGATCATGCACTGATCACGTGGCTGATCATGCACTGATCACGTGGCTATCATGCACTGATCACGTGGCTGATCATGCACTGATCACGTGGCTGATCATGCACTGATCACGTGGCTGATCATGCACTGATCACGTGACTGATCATGCACTGATCACGTGACTGATCATGCACTGATCACGTGGCTATCATGCACTGATCACGTGGCTGATCATGCATGATCACGCAGCTACCATGCACTGATCACGTGACTGATCATGCACTGATCACGTGACTGATCATGCACTGATCACGTGGCTATCATGCACTGATCACGTGGCTGATCATGCACTGATCACGTAGCTACCATGCACTGATCACGTGACTGATCATGCACTGATCACGTGACTGATCATGCACTGATCACGTGGCTGATCATGCACTGATCACGTGGCTGATCATGCACTGATCACGTGACTGATCATGCACTGATCACGTGACTGATCATGCACTGATCACGTGGCTATCATGCACTGATCACGTGGCTGATCATACTGATCACGTGCCTGTCATGCACTGATCACGTGGCTGATCATGCACTGATCACGTGACTGATCATGCACTGATCACGTGGCTATCATGCACTGATCACGTGGCTATCATGCACTGATCACGTGGCTGATCATGCACTGATCACGTAGCTACCATGCACTGATCACGTGACTGATCATGCACTGATCACGTGGCTGATCATGCACTGATCACGTGGCTGATCATGCACTGATCACGTGACTGATCATGCACTGATCACGTGATATCATGCACTGATCACGTGGCTGATCATGCACTGATCACGTGTCTGATCATGCACTGATCACGTGGCTGATCATGCACTGATCACGTGACTGATCATGCACTGATCACGTGGCTATCATGCACTGATCACGTGGCTGATCATGCACTGATCACGTGGCTGATCACACACTGTCACGTGACTGATCATGCACTGATCACGTGGCCTCATGCACTGATCACGTGGCTGATCATACACTGATCACGTGACTGATCATGCACTGATCACGTGGCTATCATGCACTGATCACGTGGCTGATCATGCACTGATCACGTGGCTACCATATACTGATCACGTGACTGATCATGCACTGATCACGTAACTGATCATGCACTGATCACGTGACTGATCATGCACTGATCACGTGACTGATCATGCACTGATCACGTGGCTATCATGCACTGATCACGTGGCTGATCATGCACTGATCACGTAGCTACCATGCACTGATCACGTGACTGATCATGCACTGATCACGTAATTGATCATGCACTGATCACGTGACTGATCATGCACTGATCACGTGGCTGATCACACTGATCACGTGACTGATCATGCACTGATCACGTGGCTATCATGCACTGATCACGTGGCTATCATGCACTGATCACGTGGCTATCATGCACTGATCACGTGGCTGATCACACTATCACGTGACTGATCATGCACTGATCACGTGGCTATCATGCACTGATCACGTGACTGATCATGCACTGATCACGTGACTGATCATGCACTGATCACGTGGCTGATCATGCACTGATCACGTGACTGATCATGCACTGATCACGTGACTGATCATGCACTGATCACGTGGCTGATCATGCACTGATCACGTAGCTATCATGCACTGATCACGTGACTGATCATGCACTGATCACGTGGCTGATCATGCACTGATCACGTACTGATCATGCACTGATCACGTGGCTGATCATGCACTGATCACGTGGCTGATCATGCACTGATCACGTGGCTATCATGCACTGATCACGTGGCTGATCATGCACTGATCACGTGGCTATCATGCACTGATCACGTGACTGATCATGCACTGATCACGTGACTGATCATGCACTGATCACGTGGCTGATCATGCACTGATCACGTGACTGATCATGCACTGATCACGTGGCTATCATGCACTGATCACGTGCTGATCATGCACTGATCACGTGGCTGATCATGCACTGATCACGTGGCTGATCATGCACTGATCACGTGGCTATCATGCACTGATCACGTGGCTGATCATGCACTGATCACGTAGCTATCATGCACTGATCACGTGACTGATCATGCACTGATCACGTGGCTGATCATGCACTGATCACGTGGCTGATCATGCACTGATCACGTGACTGATCATGCACTGATCACGTGGCTATCATGCACTGATCACGTGGCTGATCATGCACTGATCACGTGCTGATCATGCACTGATCACGTGGCTGATCATGCACTGATCACGTGACTGATCATGCACTGATCACGTGGCTGATCATGCACTGATCACGTGACTGATCATGCACTGATCACGTGACTGATCATGCACTGATCACGTGACTGATCATGCACTGATCACGTGGCTATCATGCACTGCTCACGTGGCTGATCATGCATGATCACGCAGCTACCATGTACTGGTCACATGACTGATCATGCACTGATCACGTGACTGATCATGCACTGATCACGTGGCTATCATGCACTACTCACGTGGCTGATCATGCAATGATCATGTAGCTACCATGTACAGGTCACGTGAATGATCATACACCCATCAGGTGACTGATCATGCACTGATCACGTGGCTATCATGCACTGATCACGAGACTGATCATGCACTGATCACGTCTATATCATGCACTGATCACATGACTGCCCATGCACTGATCACGTGGATGATCATACACTAATCATGTGACAGATCATGCACTGATCACGTGGCTGATCATGCACTGATACCGTGACTGAGCATGGACTGATCACATGACTATCATGTAGTGATCACGTGACTTAATGGCGCTGATCATGTGACTGATCATGCGCTGATCATGTTTGCTATCATACACTGATCATGTGCCTCTGGAGGCAATAAACAAAGAGCTGAGTAGGCACGAATCAAACAGTCAGCAGGCAATAATCATGGAACTCAGCTGTGAGGAATCATGCTGCTCAGCTGGCAATAATCAAGCAGCTGAGCAGGCAGGAATTACGCAGCACAGCTGGCAATTGTCAAGCAGATGACAGGCAGGAATCGTGCAGCTCAGCTGGCAATTGTCAAGCAGATGAGCAGACAGTAATCACGCAGCTCAGCAGGCCCTGATCACGTGACTGAGCATGCACTGTTCACGTGGCTGATCATACACTGATCACGTGATTGATCATGCACTGATCACGTGGCTATCATGCACTGATCACGTGGCTGATCATGCACTGATCACGTGGCTGATCATGCACTGATCACGTGGCTGATCATGCACTGATCACGTGGCTGATCATGCACTGATCACGTGGCTGATCATGCACTGATCACGTGGCTGATCATGCACTGATCACGTGGCTGATCATGCACTGATCACGTGGCTGATCATGCACTGATCACGTGACTGATCATGCACTGATCACGTGGCTGATCATGCACTGATCACGTGACTGATCATGCACTGATCACGTGGCTGATCATGCACTGATCACGTGACTGATCATGCACTGATCACGTGACTGATCATGCACTGATCACGTGGCTATCATGCACTGATCACGTGGCTGATCATGCACTGATCACGTGACTGATCATGCACTGATCACGTGACTGATCATGCACTGATCACGTGACTGATCATGCACTGATCACGTGGCTGATCATGCACTGATCACGTGGCTGATCATGCACTATCACGTGACTGATCATGCACTGATCACGTGACTGATCATGCACTGATCACGTGGCTATCATGCACTGATCACGTGGCTGATCATGCACTGATCACGTGGCTGATCATGCACTGATCACGTGACTGATCATGCACTGATCACGTGGCTATCATGCACTGATCACGTGGCTGATCATGCACTGATCACGTGGCTGATCATGCACTGATCACGTGGCTATCATGCACTGATCACGTGGCTGATCATGCACTGATCACGTAACTGATCATGCACTGATCACGTGACTGATCATGCACTGATCACGTGACTGATCATGCACTGATCACGTGGCTATCATGCACTGATCACGTGGCTGATCATGCAATGATCATGTAGCTACCATGTACAGGTCACGTGAATGATCATACACCCATCAGGTGACTGATCATGCACTGATCACGTGGCTATCATGCACTGATCACGAGACTGATCATGCACTGATCACGTCTATATCATGCACTGATCACATGACTGCCCATGCACTGATCACGTGGATGATCATACACTAATCATGTGACAGATCATGCACTGATCACGTGGCTGATCATGCACTGATACCGTGACTGAGCATGGACTGATCACATGACTATCATGTAGTGATCACGTGACTTAATGGCGCTGATCATGTGACTGATCATGCGCTGATCATGTTTGCTATCATACACTGATCATGTGCCTCTGGAGGCAATAAACAAAGAGCTGAGTAGGCACGAATCAAACAGTCAGCAGGCAATAATCATGGAACTCAGCTGTGAGGAATCATGCTGCTCAGCTGGCAATAATCAAGCAGCTGAGCAGGCAGGAATTACGCAGCACAGCTGGCAATTGTCAAGCAGATGACAGGCAGGAATCGTGCAGCTCAGCTGGCAATTGTCAAGCAGATGAGCAGACAGTAATCACGCAGCTCAGCAGGCCCTGATCACGTGACTGAGCATGCACTGTTCACGTGGCTGATCATACACTGATCACGTGATTGATCATGCACTGATCACTTGGATATCATGCACTGATCACGTGGCTGATCATACACTGTTCACGTGTCTGACCATGCACTGATCACGTGGCTGATCATACACTGCTCACGTAACTGATCATGCACTGATCACGTGGCTATCATGCACTGATCACGTGGCTGAACATGCACTGTTCACGTGGCTGATCACACACCTGTCACGTGACATATCATGCACTGATCACGTGGCACTCATGCACTGATCACGTGGCTGATCATACTCTGCTCACGTAACTCATCATGCACACATCACGTGGCTATCATGCACTGCTCACGTGGCTCATCATGGAATGATCACGTAGCTACCATATACTGGTCACGTGACTGATCATGCACTGATCACGTAAATGATCATGCACTGTTCACGTGACTGATCATGTACTGATCACGTGACTGATCATGCACTGATCACGTGGCTATCATGCACTGCTCACGTGGCTGATCATGCACGATCACGTAGCAACCATGTACTGGTCACGTGACTGATCATGCACTGATCACGTAATTGATCATGCACTGATCACGTGGCTGATCATGCACTGATCACGTGACTGATCATGCACTGATCACGTGACTGATCATGCACTGATCACGTGGCTATCATGCACTGATCACGTGGCTGATCATGCACTGATCACGTGGCTATCATGCACTGATCACGTGACTGATCATGCACTGATCACGTGACTGATCATGCACTGATCACGTGGCTATCATGCACTGATCACGTGGCTGATCATGCACTGATCACGTGCCTGATCATGCACTGATCACATGACTGATCATGCACTGATCACGTGACTGATCATGCACTGATCACGTGGCTATCATGCACTACTCACGTGGCTGATCATGCAATGATCATGTAGCTACCATGTACTGGTCACGTGACTGATCATACACCCATCAGGTGACTGATCATGCACTGATCACGTGGCTATCATGCACTGATCACGTGGCTGATCATGCACTGATCACGTGCCTGATCATGCACTGATCACGTGACTGATCATGCACTGATCACGTGGCTGATCATGCACTGATCACGTGGCTGATCATGCACTGATCACGTGGCTGATCATGCACTGATACCGTGACTGAGCATGGACTGATCACATGACTATCATGTAGTGATCACGTGACTTAATGGCGCTGATCATGTGACTGATCATGCTGATCATGTTTGCTATCATACACTGATCATGTGCCTCTGGAGGCAATAAACAAAGAGCTGAGTAGGCACGAATCAAACAGTCAGCAGGCAATAATCATGGAACTCAGGTGTGAGGAATCATGCTGCTCAGCTGGCAATAATCAAGCAGCTGAGCAGGCAGGAATTACGCAGCACAGCTGGCAATTGTCAAGCAGATGACAGGCAGGAATCATGCAGCTCAGCTGGCAATTGTCAAGCAGATGAGCAGACAGTAATCACGCAGCTCAGCAGGCCCTGATCACGTGACTGAGCATGCACTGTTCACGTGGCTGATCATACACTGATCACGTGATGATCATGCACTGATCACGTGGATATCATGCACTGATCACGTGGCTGATCATACACTGATCACGTGTCTGATCATGCACTGATCACGTGGCTGATCATGCACTGCTCACGTGGCTGATCATGCACTGATCACGTGGCTATCATGCACTGATCACGTGACTGATCATGCACTGATCACGTGGCTGATCATGCACTGATCACGTGGCTTATCATGCACTGATCATGTGACTGATCATGTGCTGATCATGTTTGGTGTCATACACTGATCATGTGCCTCTGGAGGCAATGAACATAGAGCTGAGTAGGCACGAATCAGTCAGCAGGCTATAATCATGGAACTCACGTGAGAAATCATGCTGCTCAGCTGGCAATAATCAAGTAGATGAGCAGGCAGGAATTACGCAGCACAGGTGGCAATTGTCAAGCAGATGACAGGCAGGAATCGTGCAGCTCAGCTGGCAATTGTCAAGCAGATGAGCAGACAGTAATCACGCAGCTCAGCAGGCCCTGATCACGTGACTGATCATGCACTGATCACGTGGCTGATCACACACTGATCACGTGACTGATCATGCACTGATCACGTGACTGATCATGCACTGATCACGTGGCTATCATGCACTGATCACGTGGCTGATCATGCACTGATCACGGGACTGATCATGCACTGATCACGGGCTGATCATGCACTGATACATGACTGACATGCACTGATCACGTGGCTGATCATGCACTGATCACGTGACTGATCATGCACTGATCACGTGACTGATCATGCACTGATCACGTGGCTGATCATGCACTGATCACGTGGCTATCATGCACTGATCACGTGGCTGATCATGCAATGATCACGTAGCTACCATGTACTGGTCACGTGACTGATCATGCACTGATCACGTGACTGATCATGCACTGATCACGTGGCTGATCATGCACTGATCACGTAGCTGATCATGCACTGATCGTGACTGATCATGCACTGATCACGTGACTGATCATGCACTGATCACGTGGCTGATCATGCACTGATCACGTGGCTATCATGCACTGATCACATGACTGATCATGCACTGATCACGTGATTGATCATGCACTGATCACTGGCTTATCATGCACTGATCATGTGACTGATCATGCACTGATCATGTTTGGTGTCATACACTGATCATGTGCCTCTGGAGGCAATGAACAAAGAGCTGAGTAGGCACGAATCAGTCAGCAGGCAATAATCATGGAACTCAGCTGTGAGAAATCATGCTGCTCAGCTGGCAATAATCAAGCAGCTGAGCAGGCAGGAATTATGCAGCACAGCTGGCAATTGTCAAGCAGATGACAGGCAGGAATCGTGCAGCTCAGCTGGCAATTGTCAAGCAGATGAGCAGACAGTAATCACGCAGCTCAGCAGGCCCTGATCACGTGACTGAGCATGCACTGTTCACGTGGCTGATCATACACTGATCACGTGACTGATCATGCACTGATCACGTGGCTATCATGCACTGATCACGTGACTGATCATGCACTGATCACGTGGCTGTCATGCACTGATCACGTGGCTGATCATGCACTGATCACGTGACTGATCATGCACTGATCACGTGGCTATCATGCACTGATCACGTGGCTGATCATGCACTGATCACGTGACTGATCATGCACTGATCACGTGGCTATCATGCACTGATACATGACTGACATGCACTGATCACGTGGCTGATCATGCACTGATCACGTGACTGATCATGCACTGATCACGTGACTGATCATGCACTGATCACGTGGCTGATCATGCACTGATCACGTGGCTATCATGCACTGATCACGTGGCTGATCATGCATGATCACGTAGCTACCATGTACTGATCACGTGACTGATCATGCACTGATCACGTGATTGATCATGCACTGATCACGTGGCTGATCATGCACTGATCACGTGGCTGATCATGCACTGATCACGTGACTGATCATGCACTGATCACGTGACTGATCATGCACTGATCACGTGGCTATCATGCACTGATCACGTGGCTGATCATACTGATCACGTGACTGTCATGCACTGATCACGTGGCTGATCATGCACTGATCACGTGACTGATCATGCACTGATCACGTGGCTATCATGCACTGATCACGTGGCTATCATGCACTGATCACGTGGCTGATCATGCACTGATCACGTAGCTATCATGCACTGATCACGTGACTGATCATGCACTGATCACGTGGCTGATCATGCACTGATCACGTGACTGATCATGCACTGATCACGTGACTGATCATGCACTGATCACGTGGATATCATGCACTGATCACGTGGCTGATCATGCACTGATCACGTGACTGATCATGCACTGATCACGTGGCTGATCATGCACTGATCACGTAACTGATCATGCACTGATCACGTGGCTATCATGCACTGATCACGTGGCTGATCATGCACTGATCACGTGGCTGATCACACACTGTCACGTGACTGATCATGCACTGATCACGTGGCCTCATGCACTGATCACGTGGCTGATCATACACTGCTCACGTAACTGATCATGCACACATCACGTGGCTATCATGCACTGCTCACGTGGCTGATCATGCAATGATCACGTGGCTACCATATACTGGTCACGTGACTGATCATGCACTGATCACGTAACTGATCATGCACTGATCACGTGACTGATCATGCACTGATCACGTGACTGATCATGCACTGATCACGTGGCTATCATGCACTGATCACGTGGCTGATCATGCACTGATCACGTGGCTACCATGCACTGATCACGTGACTGATCATGCACTGATCACGTAATTGATCATGCACTGATCACGTGGCTGATCATGCACTGATCACGTGGCTGATCACACACTATCACGTGACTGATCATGCACTGATCACGTGGCTATCATGCACTGATCACGTGGCTATCATGCACTGATCACGTGGCTATCATGCACTGATCACGTGGCTGATCACACGTATCACATGACTGATCATGCACTGATCACGTGGCTATCATGCACTGATCACGTGACTGATCATGCACTGATCACGTGACTGATCATGCACTGATCACGTGGCTGATCATGCACTGATCACGTGACTGATCATGCACTGATCACGTGACTGATCATGCACTGATCACGTGGCTGATCATGCACTGATCACGTGGCTATCATGCACTGATCACGTGACTGATCATGCACTGATCACGTGGCTGATCATGCACTGATCACGTACTGATCATGCACTGATCACGTGGCTGATCATGCACTGATCACGTGACTGATCATGCACTGATCACGTGGCTATCATGCACTGATCACGTGGCTGATCATGCACTGATCATGTAGCTACCATGTACAGGTCACGTGAATGATCATACACCCATCAGGTGACTGATCATGCACTGATCACGTGGCTATCATGCACTGATCACGAGACTGATCATGCACTGATCACGTCTAATCATGCACTGATCACATGACTGCCCATGCACTGATCACGTGGATGATCATACACTAATCATGTGACAGATCATGCACTGATCACGTGGCTGATCATGCACTGATACCGTGACTGAGCATGGACTGATCACATGACTATGATGTAGTGATCACCTGACTTAATGGCGCTGATCATGTGACTGATCATGCGCTGATCATGTTTGCTATCATACACTGATCATGTGCCTCTGGAGGCAATAAACAAATAGCTGAGTAGGCACGAATCAAACAGTCAGCAGGCAATAATCATGGAACTCAGCTGTGAGGAATCATGCTGCTCAGCTGGCAATAATCAAGCAGCTGAGCAGGCAGGAATTACGCAGCACAGCTGGCAATTGTCAAGCAGATGACAGGCAGGAATCGTGCAGCTCAGCTGGCAATTGTCAAGCAGATGAGCAGACAGTAATCACGCAGCTCAGCAGGCCCTGATCACGTGACTGAGCATGCACTGTTCACGTGGCTGATCATACACTGATCACGTGATTGATCATGCACTGATCACTTGGATATCATGCACTGATCACGTGGCTGATCATACACTGTTCACGTGTCTGACCATGCACTGATCACGTGGCTGATCATACACTGATCACGTAACTGATCATGCACTGATCACGTGGCTATCATGCACTGATCACGTGGCTGATCATGCACTGATCACGTGGCTGATCATGCACTGATCACGTGCTATCATGCACTGATCACGTGACTGATCATGCACTGATCACGTGGCTGATCATGCACTGATCACGTGACTGATCATGCACTGATCACGTGACTGATCATGCACTGATCACGTGACTGATCATGCACTGATCACGTGGCTATCATGCACTGATCACGTGACTGATCATGCACTGATCACGTAACTGATCATGCACTGATCACGTGGCTGATCATGCACTGATCACGTGACTGATCATGTGCTGATCATGTTTGGTGTCATGCACTGATCATGTGCCTCTGGAGGCAATGAACATAGAGCTGAGTAGGCAGGAATCAGTCAGCAGGCTATAATCATGGAACTCACCTCTGAGAAATCATGCTGCTCAGCTGGCAATGATCAAGTAGATGATCAGGCAGGAATTACGCAGCACAGGTGGAATTGTCAAGGAGATGACAGGCAGGAATCGTGCAGCTCAGCTGGCAATTGTCAAGCAGATGAGCAGACAGTGATCACGCAGCTCATCATGCACTGATCACGTGACTGATCATGCACTGATCACGTGGCTGATCACACACTGATCACGTGACTGATCATGCACTGATCACGTGACTGATCATGCACTGATCACGTGGCTATCATGCACTGATCACTGGCTGACATGCACTGATCACGTGCCTGATCATGCACTGATCACGTGGCTGATCATGCACTGATCACGTGACTGATCATGCACTGATCACGTGGCTGATCATGCACTGATCACGTGGCTATCATGCACTGATCACGTGACTGATCATGCACTGATCACGTGGCTATCATGCACTATCACGTGGCTGATCATGCACTGATCATGTACTGACCATGCACTGGTCACGTGAATGATCATGCACTGATCAGGTGACTGATCATGCACTGATCACGTGGCTATCATGCACTGATCACGTGACTGATCATGCACTGATCACGTCTATATCATGCACTGATCACATGACTGATCATGCACTGATCACGTGGATGATCATGCACTGATCATGTGACTGATCATGCACTGATCACGTGACTGATCATGCACTGATCATGTTTGCTATCATACACTGATCATGTGCCTCTGGAGGCAATAAACAAAGAGCTGAGTAGGCACGAATCAAACAGTCAGCAGGCAATAATCATGGAACTCAGCTGTGAGGAATCATGCTGCTCAGCTGGCAATAATCAAGCAGCTGAGCAGGCAGGAATTACGCAGCACAGCTGGCAATTGTCAAGCAGATGACAGGCAGGAATCGTGCAGCTCAGCTGGCAATTGTCAAGCAGATGAGCAGACAGTAATCACGCAGCTCAGCAGGCCCTGATCACGTGACTGAGCATGCACTGTTCACGTGGCTGATCATACACTGATCACGTGACTGATCATGCACTGATCACTTGGATATCATGCACTGATCACGTGGCTGATCATACACTGATCACGTGTCTGACCATGCACTGATCACGTGGCTGATCATACACTGCTCACGTAACTGATCATGCACTGATCACGTGGCTATCATGCACTGATCACGTGGCTGAACATGCACTGATCACGTGGCTGATCACACACTGTCACGTGACATATCATGCACTGATCACGTGGCACTCATGCACTGATCACGTGGCTGATCATACTCTGATCACGTAACTGATCATGCACACATCACGTGGCTATCATGCACTGCTCACGTGGCTGTCATGGAATGATCACGTAGCTACCATATACTGGTCACGTGACTGATCATGCACTGATCACGTAAATGATCATGCACTGTTCACGTGACTGATCATGTACTGATCACGTGACTGATCATGCACTGATCACGTGGCTATCATGCACTGCTCACGTGGCTGATCATGCAACGATCACGTAGCAACCATGTACTGGTCACGTGACTGATCATGCACTGATCACGTAATTGATCATGCACTGATCACGTGGCTGATCATGCACTATCACGTGACTGATCATGCACTGATCACGTGACTGATCATGCACTGATCACGTGGCTATCATGCACTGATCACGTGGCTGATCATGCACTGATCACGTGGCTATCATGCACTGATCACATGACTGATCATGCACTGATCACGTGACTGATCATGCACTGATCACGTGGCTTATCATGCACTGATCATGTGACTGATCATGTGCTGATCATGTTTGCTGTCATACACTGATCATGTGACTCTGGAGGCAATGAACAAAGAGCTGAGCAGGCACGAATCAGTAGGCAATAATCATGGAACTCAGCTCTGAGAAATCATGCTGCTCAGCTGGCAATAATCAAGCAGATGAGCAGGCAGGAATTACGCAGCACAGCTGGCAATTGTCAAGCAGATGACAGGCAGGAATCGTACAGCTCAGCTGGCAATTGTCAGCAGATGAGCAGACAGTAATCACGCAGCTCAGCAGGCCCTGATCACGTGACTGAGCATGCACTGATCACGTGGCTGATCACACACTGATCACGTGACTGATCATGCACTGATCACGTGGCTATCATGCACTGATCACGTGACTGATCATGCACTGATCACGTGGCTGTCATGCACTGATCACGTGGCTATCATGCACTGATCACGTGGCTGATCATGCACTGATCACGTGACTGATCATGCACTGATCACGTGGCTATCATGCACTGATCACGTGGCTGATCATGCACTGATCACGGGACTGATCATGCACTGATCACGGCCTATCATGCACTGACTACATGACTGACATGCACTGATCACGTGCATGATCATGCACTGATCACGTGACTGATCATGCACTGATCACGTGACTGATCATGCACTGATCACGTGGCTATCATGCACTGATCACGTGGCTGATCATGCACTGATCACGTAGCTACCATGCACTGGTCACGTGACTGATCATGCACTGATCACGTAATTGATCATGCACTGATCACGTGGCTCATCATGCACTGATCACGTGACTGATCACTGATCACGTGACTGATCATGCACTGATCACGTGGCTATCATGCACTGATCACGTGGCTGATCATGCACTGATCACGTGCCTGATCATGCACTGATCACGTGACTGATCATGCACTGATCACGTGGCTATCATGCACTGATCACGTGGCTATCATGCACTGATCACGTGGCTGTCATGCACTGATCACGTGACTGATCATGCACTGATCACGTGGTATCATGCACTGATCACGTGGCTGATCATGCACTGATCACGTGGCTGATCATGCACTGATCACGTGGCTGATCATGCACTGATCACGTAGCTGATCATGCACTGATCACGTGGCTATCATGCACTGATCACGTGGCTGATCATGCAATGATCACGTAGCTGACATGCACTGGTCACGTGACTGATCATGCACTGATCACGTAATTGATCATGCACTGATCACGTGACTGATCATGCACTGATCACGTGACTGATCATGCACTGATCACGTGGCTATCATGCACTGATCACGTGGCTGATCATGCACTGATCACGTGGCTACCATGCACTGATCACATGACTGATCATGCACTGATCACGTGTTGATCATGCACTGATCACGTGGCTGATCATGCACTGATCACGTGACTGATCATGCACTGATCACGTGACTGATCATGCACTGATCACGTGGCTGATCATGCACTGATCACGTGGCTGATCATGCACTGATCACGTGTTTATCAGGCAGTGATCAGTGACTGACAGGCGCTGATCAGGGACTGTGCACGCACTGATCAGGTGGCTGATCAGGAACTGACCACCTGACTGCGCATGCACTGATCACGTGGCTGGTCATCACTGATCACGTGTTTATCATACGGTGATCACGTGACTGAGGCGCTGATCACGTGACTGTGCCGTCAGTGATCACGTGGCTGAGCAGGCACTGATATCGTGACTGAGCATGCACTGATCATGTGCCGGGAGCCGGGGAGGCATTCCACTCTGGACAAAGGTCATGAGGAAGGAGGCTCGGCATACGCAAATGCGGGATCGAGCCTCAGGAGTCCACCCGGATATTCTCGAGCATCTCCCCCAAAAAAACCAGAGTCTGCCTACTGTATTGCTTTGTGCTCTCACCTCTGATTTCACTGGGGGCTGTTCCCCACCACCATCTCGCTCTCTCTGTCAAAGAGTTAACTTACAGCTCCAATTCATAAAGTTCCTTGTCATTCTTCCCTTTAACTTCCAGCTGAGTCTCCATCTGGAGCGCGGAACCCACCACGCTTACTAATTATGCCTGGGCTGCTAAGACCCACTGAGAAGGTGTCTAGGGTGAGGCACCTTTCGCTATTCGAGAGGGCGCCTGCGGCCTACGTAAGTGCTGCAAACTTCTTGTCTTGAAGTTTGATTGGTCTTCCGCGTAAACCAAGCTACTCAGTCTCTTTTCTCCACCGAATTTTCCTACTGAGCTCTCCTCATACTATTATTCTTGACATCTCTGATTAGCATATAAATAGTCGCCTAGGCCATCTCTCCTTCGAATACCCTGGATCAGTTGGGGCTGGTCCCCGGCAGGTGGCGACCGAACAGGGACCTCAGGAGGCAATACTCAAAGAGCTGAGCAGACACGAACCACGCAATCAGCAGGCAATAAGCATGGAGCTCAGCAGTGACGAATCATGCTGCTCAACTGGCAATAATCAAGCACGTGACCAGGCAGGAATCACGCAGCTCAGCAGGCCCTGATCACGTGACTCTGCAGGCACTGATCACGTGGCTGATCAAGTACAGATCACGTGACTGAGCATGCACTGATCACGTGGCTATCATGCACTGATCACGTGGCTGATCATGCACTGATCACATGGCTCATCATGCACTGATCACGTGTTTATCAGGCAATGATCAGTGACTGACAGGCGCTGATCATGGGACTGTGCACGCACTGATCACGTGGCTATCATGCACTGATCACGTGACTGCGCATGCACTGATGACGTGGCTGTTCGGGCACTGACCACGTGTTTATCAGGCAGTGATCAGTGACTGACAGGCGCTGATCAGGGGACTGTGCACGCACTGATCAGGTGGCTGATCAGGAACTGACCACCTGACTGCGCATGCAGTGATCACGTGGCTGGTCGTTCACTGATCACGTGTTTATCATACGGTGATCACGTGACTGAGAGGCGCTGATCACGTGACTGTGCCGTCAGTGATCACGTGGCTGAGCAGGCACTGATATCGTGACTGAGCATGCACTGATCATGTGCCGGGAGTCGGGGAGGCATTCCACTCTGGACAAAGGTCATGAGGAAGGAGGCTCGGCATACGCAAATGCGGGATCGAGCCTCAGGAGTCCACCCGGATATTCTCGAGCATCTCCCCCAAAAAAACCAGAGTCTGCCTACTGTATTGCTTTGTGCTCTCACCTCTGATTTCACTGGGGGCTGTCCCCCACCACCATCTCGCTCTCTCTGTCAAAGAGTTAACTTACAGCTCCAATTCATAAAGTTCCTTGTCATTCTTCCCTTTAACTTCCAGCTGAGTCTCCATCTGGAGCGCGGAACCCACCACGCTTACTAATTATGCCTGGGCTGCTAAGACCCACTCGAGAAGGTGTCTAGGGTGAGGCACCTTTCGCTATTCGAGAGGGCGCCTGCGGCCTACGTAAGTGGTGCAAACTTCTTGTCTTGAAGTTTGATTGGTCTTCCGCGTAAACCAAGCTACTCAGTCTCTTTTCTCCACCGAATTTTCCTACTGAGCTCTCCTCATACTATTATTCTTGACATCTCTGATTAGCATATAAATAGTCGCCTAGGCCATCTCTCCTTCGAATACCCTGGATCAGTTGGGGCTGGTCCCCGGCAGGTGGCGACCGAACAGGGACCTCAGGAGGCAATACTCAAAGAGCTGAGCAGACACGAACCACGCAATCAGCAGGCAATAAGCATGGAGCTCAGCAGTGACGAATCATGCTGCTCAACTGGCAATAATCAAGCACGTGACCAGGCAGGAATCACGCAGCTCAGCTGGCAATTGTCAAGCAGATGAGCCGACAGGAATCACGCAGCTCAGCTGGCAATTGTCATGCAGATGAGCCGGCAGGAATCACGCAGCTCAGCAGGCCCTGATCACGTGACTCTGCAGGCACTGATCACGTGGCTGATCAAGTACAGATCACGTGACTGATCATGCACTGATCACGTGGCTATCATGCACTGATCACGTGACTGCGCATGCACTGATCACGTGGCTGATCATGCACTGATCACATGGCTCATCATGCACTGATCACGTGTTTATCATGCACTGATCAGTGACTGACATGCACTGATCATGGGACTGTGCACGCACTGATCACGTGGCTATCATGCACTGATCACGTGACTGCGCATGCACTGATCACGTGGTGATCATGCACTGATCACGTGGCTATCATGCACTGATCAGTGACTGACATGCACTGATCATGGGACTGTCATGCACTGATCACGTGGCTATCATGCACTGATCACGTGACTGATCATGCACTGATCACGTGGTGATCATGCACTGATCACGTGTTTATCATGCACTGATCAGTGACTGACAGGCGCTGATCATGGGACTGTGCACGCACTGATCACGTGGCTATCATGCACTGATCACGTGACTGCGCATGCACTGATCACGTGACTGTTCATGCACTGATCACGTGTTTATCAGGCACTGATCAGTGACTGACAGCGCTGATCAGGGACTGTGCATGCACTGATCAGGTGGCTGATCAGGAACTGACCACCTGACTGCGCATGCAGTGATCACGTGGCTGGTCATTCACTGATCACGTGTTTATACGGTGATCACGTGACTGAGAGGCGCTGATCACGTGACTGTGCCGTCAGTGATCACGTGGCTGAGCAGGCACTGATATCGTGACTGAGCATGCACTGATCATGTGCCGGGAGCCGGGGAGGCATTCCACTCTGGACAAAGGTCATGAGGAAGGAGGCTCGGCATACGCAAATGCGGGATCGAGCCTCAGGAGTCCACCCGGATATTCTCGAGCATCTCCCCCAAAAAAACCAGAGTCTGCCTACTGTATTGCTTTGTGCTCTCACCTCTGATTTCACTGGGGGCTGTCCCCCACCACCATCTCGCTCTCTCTGTCAAAGAGTTAACTTACAGCTCCAATTCATAAAGTTCCTTGTCATTCTTCCCTTTAACTTCCAGCTGAGTCTCCATCTGGAGCGCGGAACCCACCACGCTTACTAATTATGCCTGGGCTGCTAAGACCCACTCGAGAAGGTGTCTAGGGTGAGGCACCTTTCGCTATTCGAGAGGCGCCTGCGGCCTACGTAAGTGGTGCAAACTTCTTGTCTTGAAGTTTGATTGGTCTTCCGCGTAAACCAAGCTACTCAGTCTCTTTTCTCCACTGAATTTTCCTACTGAGCTCTCCTCATACTATTATTCTTGACATCTCTGATTAGCATATAAATAGTCGCCTAGGCCATCTCTCCTTCGAATACCCTGGATCAGTTGGGGCTGGTCCCCGGCAGGTGGCGACCGAACAGGGACCTCAGGAGGCGATACTCAAAGAGCTGAGCAGACACGAACCACGCAATCAGCAGGCAATAAGCATGGAGCTCAGCAGTGACGAATCATGCTGCTCAACTGGCAATAATCAAGCACGTGACCAGGCAGGAATCATGCAGCTCAGCTGGCAATTGTCAAGCAGATGAGCCGACAGGAATCACGCAGCTCAGCTGGCAATTGTCATGCAGATGAGCCGGCAGGAATCACGCAGCTCAGCAGGCCCTGATCACGTGACTCTGCAGGCACTGATCACGTGGCTGATCAAGTACAGATCACGTGACTGAGCATGCACTGATCCCGTGGCTATCATGCACTGATGACGTGACTGCGCATGCACTGATGACGTGGCTGATCATGCACTGATCACATGGCTCATCATGCACTGATCACGTGTTTATCAGGCAATGATCAGTGACTGACAGGCGCTGATCATGGGACTGTGCACGCACTGATCACGTGGCTATCATGCACTGATCACGTGACTGCGCATGCACTGATGACGTGGCTCTTCATGCACTGATCACGTGTTTATCAGGCACTGATCAGTGACTGACAGGCGCTGATCATGGGACTGTGCACGCACTGATCACGTGGCTATCATGCACTGATCACGTGACTGCGCATGCACTGATCACGTGACTGTTGCACTGATCACGTGTTTATCAGGCAGTGATCAGTGACTGACAGGCGCTGATCAGGGGACTGTGCACGCACTGATCAGGTGGCTGATCAGGAACTGACCACCTGACTGCGCATGCAGTGATCACGTGGCTGGTCGTTCACTGATCACGTGTTTATCATACGGTGATCACGTGACTGAGAGGCGCTGATCACGTGACTGTGCCGTCAGTGATCACGTGGCTGAGCAGGCACTGATATCGTGACTGAGCATGCACTGATCATGTGCCGGGAGCCGGGGAGGCATTCCACTCTGGACAAAGGTCATGAGGAAGGAGGCTCGGCATACGCAAATGCGGGATCGAGCCTCAGGAGTCCACCCGGATATTCTCGAGCATCTCCCCCAAAAAAACCAGAGTCTGCCTACTGTATTGCTTTGTGCTCTCACCTCTGATTTCACTGGGGGCTGTCCCCCACCACCATCTCGCTCTCTCTGTCAAAGAGTTAACTTACAGCTCCAATTCATAAAGTTCCTTGTCATTCTTCCCTTTAACTTCCAGCTGAGTCTCCATCTGGAGCGCGGAACCCACCACGCTTACTAATTATGCCTGGGCTGCTAAGACCCACTCGAGAAGGTGTCTAGGGTGAGGCACCTTTCGCTATTCGAGAGGGCGCCTGCGGCCTACGTAAGTGGTGCAAACTTCTTGTCTTGAAGTTTGATTGGTCTTCCGCGTAAACCAAGCTACTCAGTCTCTTTTCTCCACCGAATTTTCCTACTGAGCTCTCCTCATACTATTATTCTTGACATCTCTGATTAGCATATAAATAGTCGCCTAGGCCATCTCTCCTTCGAATACCCTGGATCAGTTGGGGCTGGTCCCCGGCAGGTGGCGACCGAACAGGGACCTCAGGAGGCAATACTCAAAGAGCTGAGCAGACACGAACCACGCAATCAGCAGGCAATAAGCATGGAGCTCAGCAGTGACGAATCATGCTGCTCAACTGGCAATAATCAAGCACGTGACCAGGCAGGAATCACGCAGCTCAGCTGGCAATTGCCAAGCAGATGAGCCGACAGGAATCACGCAGCTCAGATGGCAATTGTCATGCAGATGAGCCGGCAGGAATCACGCAGCTCAGCAGGCCCTGATCACGTGACTCTGCAGGCACTGATCACGTGGCTGATCAAGTACAGATCACGTGACTGAGCATGCACTGATCACGTGGCTATCATGCACTGATGACGTGACTGCGCATGCACTGATGACGTGGCTGATCAGGCACTGATCACATGGCTCATCATGCACTGATCACGTGTTTATCAGGCAATGATCAGTGACTGACAGGCGCTGATCATGGGACTGTGCACGCACTGATCACGTGGCTATCATGCACTGATCACGTGACTGCGCATGCACTGATCACGTGGCTGATCATGCACTGATCACGTGTTTATCAGGCAGTGATCAGTGACTGACAGGCGCTGATCATGGGACTGTGCACGCACTGATCACGTGGCTATCATGCACTGATCACGTGAGTGCGCATGCACTGATGACGTGGCTGTTCGCGCACTGATCACGTGTTTATCAGGCAGTGATCAGTGACTGACAGGCGCTGATCAGGGGACTGTGCACGCACTGATCAGGTGGCTGATCAGGAACTGACCACCTGACTGCGCATGCAGTGATCACGTGGCTGGTCGTTCACTGCTCACGTGTTTATCATACGGTGATCACGTGACTGAGAGGCGCTGATCACGTGACTGTGCCGTCAGTGATCACGTGGCTGAGCAGGCACTGATATCGTGACTGAGCATGCACTGATCATGTGCCGGGAGCCGGGGAGGCATTCCACTCTGGACAAAGGTCATGAGGAAGGAGGCTCGGCATACGCAAATGCGGGATCGAGCCTCAGGAGTCCACCCGGATATTCTCGAGCATCTCCCCCCAAAAAAACCAGAGTCTGCCTACTGTATTGCTTTGTGCTCTCACCTCTGATTTCACTGGGGGCTGTCCCCCACCACCATCTCGCTCTCTCTGTCAAAGAGTTAACTTACAGCTCCAATTCATAAAGTTCCTTGTCATTCTTCCCTTTAACTTCCAGCTGAGTCTCCATCTGGAGCGCGGAACCCACCACGCTTACTAATTATGCCTGGGCTGCTAAGACCCACTCGAGAAGGTGTCTAGGGTGAGGCACCTTTCGCTATTCGAGAGGGCGCCTGCGGCCTACGTAAGTGGTGCAAACTTCTTGTCTTGAAGTTTGATTGGTCTTCCGCGTAAACCAAGCTACTCAGTCTCTTTTCTCCACCGAATTTTCCTACTGAGCTCTCCTCATACTATTATTCTTGACATCTCTGATTAGCATATAAATAGTCGCCTAGGCCATCTCTCCTTCGAATACCCTGGATCAGTTGGGGCTGGTCCCCGGCAGGTGGCGACCGAACAGGGACCTCAGGAGGCAATACTCAAAGAGCTGAGCAGACACGAACCACGCAATCAGCAGGCAATAAGCATGGAGCTCAGCAGTGACGAATCATGCTGCTCAACTGGCAATAATCAAGCACGTGACCAGGCAGGAATCACGCAGCTCAGCTGGCAATTGTCAAGCAGATGAGCCGACAGGAATCACGCAGCTCAGCTGGCAATTGTCATGCAGATGAGCCGGCAGGAATCACGCAGCTCAGCAGGCCCTGATCACGTGACTCTGCAGGCACTGATCACGTGGCTGATCAAGTCCAGATCACGTGACTGAGCATGCACTGATCACGTGGCTATCATGCACTGATGACGTGACTGCGCATGCACTGATGACGTGGCTGATCAGGCACTGATCACATGGCTCATCATGCACTGATCACGTGTTTATCAGGCAATGATCAGTGACTGACAGGCGCTGATCATGGGACTGTGCACTGATCACGTGGCTATCATGCACTGATCACGTGACTGCATGCACTGATACGTGGTGTTGCACTGATCACGTGTTTATCAGGCATGATCAGTGACTGACAGGCGCTGATCATGGGACTGTGCACGCACTGATCACGTGGCTATCATGCACTGATCACGTGACTGCGCATGCACTGATGACGTGGCTGTTCGGGCACTGATCACGTGTTTATCAGGCAGTGATCAGTGACTGACAGGCGCTGATCAGGGGACTGTGCACGCACTGATCAGGTGGCTGATCAGGAACTGACCACCTGACTGCGCATGCAGTGATCACGTGGCTGGTCGTTCACTGATCACGTGTTTATCATACGGTGATCACGTGACTGAGAGGCGCTGATCACGTGACTGTGCCGTCAGTGATCACGTGGCTGAGCAGGCACTGATATCGTGACTGAGCATGCACTGATCATGTGCCGGGAGCCGGGGAGGCATTCCACTCTGGACAAAGGTCATGAGGAAGGAGGCTCGGCATACGCAAATGCGGGATCGAGCCTCAGGAGTCCACCCGGATATTCTCGAGCATCTCCCCCCAAAAAAACCAGAGTCTGCCTACTGTATTGCTTTGTGCTCTCACCTCTGATTTCACTGGGGGCTGTCCCCCACCACCATCTCGCTCTCTCTGTCAAAGAGTTAACTTACAGCTCCAATTCATAAAGTTCCTTGTCATTCTTCCCTTTAACTTCCAGCTGAGTCTCCATCTGGAGCGCGGAACCCACCACGCTTACTAATTATGCCTGGGCTGCTAAGACCCACTCGAGAAGGTGTCTAGGGTGAGGCACCTTTCGCTATTCGAGAGGGCGCCTGCGGCCTACGTAAGTGGTGCAAACTTCTTGTCTTGAAGTTTGATTGGTCTTCCGCGTAAACCAAGCTACTCAGTCTCTTTTCTCCACCGAATTTTCCTACTGAGCTCTCCTCATACTATTATTCTTGACATCTCTGATTAGCATATAAATAGTCGCCTAGGCCATCTCTCCTTCGAATACCCTGGATCAGTTGGGGCTGGTCCCCGGCAGGTGGCGACCGAACAGGGACCTCAGGAGGCAATACTCAAAGAGCTGAGCAGACACGAACCACGCAATCAGCAGGCAATAAGCATGGAGCTCAGCAGTGACGAATCATGCTGCTCAACTGGCAATAATCAAGCACGTGACCAGGCAGGAATCACGCAGCTCAGCTGGCAATTGTCAAGCAGATGAGCCGACAGGAATCACGCAGCTCAGCTGGCAATTGTCATGCAGATGAGCCGGCAGGAATCACGCAGCTCAGCAGGCCCTGATCACGTGACTCTGCAGGCACTGATCACGTGGCTGATCAAGTCCAGATCACGTGACTGAGCATGCACTGATCACGTGGCTATCATGCACTGATGACGTGACTGCGCATGCACTGATGACGTGGCTGATCAGGCACTGGCACTGATCACGTGATCAGGCATCAGTGACTGACACTGATCATGCACTGATCACGTGGCTATCATGCACTGATCACGTGAATGCACTCAGTGCACTGATCACGTGTTTATCAGGCTGATCAGTGACTGACAGGCGCTGATCATGGGACTGTGCACGCACTGATCACGTGGCTATCATGCACTGATCACGTGACTGCGCATGCACTGATGACGTGGCTGTTCGGGCACTGATCACGTGTTTATCAGGCAGTGATCAGTGACTGACAGGCGCTGATCAGGGGACTGTGCACGCACTGATCAGGTGGCTGATCAGGAACTGACCACCTGACCGCGCATGCAGTGATCACGTGGCTGGTCGTTCACTGATCACGTGTTTATCATACGGTGATCACGTGACTGAGAGGCGCTGATCACGTGACTGTGCCGTCAGTGATCACGTGGCTGAGCAGGCACTGATATCGTGACTGAGCATGCACTGATCATGTGCCGGGAGCCGGGGAGGCATTCCACTCTGGACAAAGGTCATGAGGAAGGAGGCTCGGCATACGCAAATGCGGGATCGAGCCTCAGGAGTCCACCCGGATATTCTCGAGCATCTCCCCCCAAAAAACCGGAGTCTGCCTACTGTATTGCTTTGTGCTCTCACCTCTGATTTCACTGGGGGCTGTCCCCCACCACCATCTCGCTCTCTCTGTCAAAGAGTTAACTTACAGCTCCAATTCATAAAGTTCCTTGTCATTCTTCCCTTTAACTTCCAGCTGAGTCTCCATCTGGAGCGCGGAACCCACCACGCTTACTAATTATGCCTGGGCTGCTAAGACCCACTCGAGAAGGTGTCTAGGGTGAGGCACCTTTCGCTATTCGAGAGGGCGCCTGCGGCCTACGTAAGTGGTGCAAACTTCTTGTCTTGAAGTTTGATTGGTCTTCCGCGTAAACCAAGCTACTCAGTCTCTTTTCTCCACCGAATTTTCCTACTGAGCTCTCCTCATACTATTATTCTTGACATCTCTGATTAGCATATAAATAGTCGCCTAGGCCATCTCTCCTTCGAATACCCTGGATCAGTTGGGGCTGGTCCCCGGCAGGTGGCGACCGAACAGGGACCTCAGGAGGCAATACTCAAAGAGCTGAGCAGACACGAACCACGCAATCAGCAGGCAATAAGCATGGAGCTCAGCAGTGACGAATCATGCTGCTCAACTGGCAATAATCAAGCACGTGACCAGGCAGGAATCACGCAGCTCAGCTGGCAATTGTCAAGCAGATGAGCCGACAGGAATCACGCAGCTCAGCTGGCAATTGTCATGCAGATGAGCCGGCAGGAATCACGCAGCTCAGCAGGCCCTGATCACGTGACTCTGCAGGCACTGATCACGTGGCTGATCAAGTCCAGATCACGTGACTGAGCATGCACTGATCACGTGGCTATCATGCACTGATGACGTGACTGCGCATGCACTGATGACGTGGCTGATCGGGCACTGATCACATGGCTCATCATGCACTGATCACGTGTTTATCAGGCAATGATCAGTGACTGACAGGCGCTGATCATGGGACTGTGCACGCACTGATCACGTGGCTATCATGCACTGATCACGTGACTGCGCATGCACTGATGACGTGGCTGTTCGGGCACTGATCACGTGTTTATCAGGCAGTGATCAGTGACTGACAGGCGCTGATCAGGGGACTGTGCACGCACTGATCAGGTGGCTGATCAGGAACTGACCACCTGACCGCGCATGCAGTGATCACGTGGCTGGTCGTTCACTGATCACGTGTTTATCATACGGTGATCACGTGACTGAGAGGCGCTGATCACGTGACTGTGCCGTCAGTGATCACGTGGCTGAGCAGGCACTGATATCGTGACTGAGCATGCACTGATCATGTGCCGGGAGCCGGGGAGGCATTCCACTCTGGACAAAGGTCATGAGGAAGGAGGCTCGGCATACGCAAATGCGGGATCGAGCCTCAGGAGTCCACCCGGATATTCTCGAGCATCTCCCCCAAAAAAACCGGAGTCTGCCTACTGTATTGCTTTGTGCTCTCACCTCTGATTTCACTGGGGGCTGTCCCCCACCACCATCTCGCTCTCTCTGTCAAAGAGTTAACTTACAGCTCCAATTCATAAAGTTCCTTGTCATTCTTCCCTTTAACTTCCAGCTGAGTCTCCATCTGGAGCGCGGAACCCACCACGCTTACTAATTATGCCTGGGCTGCTAAGACCCACTCGAGAAGGTGTCTAGGGTGAGGCACCTTTCGCTATTCGAGAGGGCGCCTGCGGCCTACGTAAGTGGTGCAAACTTCTTGTCTTGAAGTTTGATTGGTCTTCCGCGTAAACCAAGCTACTCAGTCTCTTTTCTCCACCGAATTTTCCTACTGAGCTCTCCTCATACTATTATTCTTGACATCTCTGATTAGCATATAAATAGTCGCCTAGGCCATCTCTCCTTCGAATACCCTGGATCAGTTGGGGCTGGTCCCCGGCAGGTGGCGACCGAACAGGGACCTCAGGAGGCAATACTCAAAGAGCTGAGCAGACACGAACCACGCAATCAGCAGGCAATAAGCATGGAGCTCAGCAGTGACGAATCATGCTGCTCAACTGGCAATAATCAAGCACGTGACCAGGCAGGAATCACGCAGCTCAGCTGGCAATTGTCAAGCAGATGAGCCGACAGGAATCACGCAGCTCAGCTGGCAATTGTCATGCAGATGAGCCGGCAGGAATCACGCAGCTCAGCAGGCCCTGATCACGTGACTCTGCAGGCACTGATCACGTGGCTGATCAAGTCCAGATCACGTGACTGAGCATGCACTGATCACGTGGCTATCATGCACTGATGACGTGACTGCGCATGCACTGATGACGTGGCTGATCGGGCACTGATCACATGGCTCATCATGCACTGATCACGTGTTTATCAGGCAATGATCAGTGACTGACAGGCGCTGATCATGGGACTGTGCACGCACTGATCACGTGGCTATCATGCACTGATCACGTGACTGCGCATGCACTGATGACGTGGCTGTTCGGGCACTGATCACGTGTTTATCAGGCAGTGATCAGTGACTGACAGGCGCTGATCAGGGGACTGTGCACGCACTGATCAGGTGGCTGATCAGGAACTGACCACCTGACCGCGCATGCAGTGATCACGTGGCTGGTCGTTCACTGATCACGTGTTTATCATACGGTGATCACGTGACTGAGAGGCGCTGATCACGTGACTGTGCCGTCAGTGATCACGTGGCTGAGCAGGCACTGATATCGTGACTGAGCATGCACTGATCATGTGCCGGGAGCCGGGGAGGCATTCCACTCTGGACAAAGGTCATGAGGAAGGAGGCTCGGCATACGCAAATGCGGGATCGAGCCTCAGGAGTCCACCCGGATATTCTCGAGCATCTCCCCCCAAAAAACCGGAGTCTGCCTACTGTATTGCTTTGTGCTCTCACCTCTGATTTCACTGGGGGCTGTCCCCCACCACCATCTCGCTCTCTCTGTCAAAGAGTTAACTTACAGCTCCAATTCATAAAGTTCCTTGTCATTCTTCCCTTTAACTTCCAGCTGAGTCTCCATCTGGAGCGCGGAACCCACCACGCTTACTAATTATGCCTGGGCTGCTAAGACCCACTCGAGAAGGTGTCTAGGGTGAGGCACCTTTCGCTATTCGAGAGGGCGCCTGCGGCCTACGTAAGTGGTGCAAACTTCTTGTCTTGAAGTTTGATTGGTCTTCCGCGTAAACCAAGCTACTCAGTCTCTTTTCTCCACCGAATTTTCCTACTGAGCTCTCCTCATACTATTATTCTTGACATCTCTGATTAGCATATAAATAGTCGCCTAGGCCATCTCTCCTTCGAATACCCTGGATCAGTTGGGGCTGGTCCCCGGCAGGTGGCGACCGAACAGGGACCTCAGGAGGCAATACTCAAAGAGCTGAGCAGACACGAACCACGCAATCAGCAGGCAATAAGCATGGAGCTCAGCAGTGACGAATCATGCTGCTCAACTGGCAATAATCAAGCACGTGACCAGGCAGGAATCACGCAGCTCAGCTGGCAATTGTCAAGCAGATGAGCCGACAGGAATCACGCAGCTCAGCTGGCAATTGTCATGCAGATGAGCCGGCAGGAATCACGCAGCTCAGCAGGCCCTGATCACGTGACTCTGCAGGCACTGATCACGTGGCTGATCAAGTCCAGATCACGTGACTGAGCATGCACTGATCACGTGGCTATCATGCACTGATGACGTGACTGCGCATGCACTGATGACGTGGCTGATCGGGCACTGATCACATGGCTCATCATGCACTGATCACGTGTTTATCAGGCAATGATCAGTGACTGACAGGCGCTGATCATGGGACTGTGCACGCACTGATCACGTGGCTATCATGCACTGATCACGTGACTGCGCATGCACTGATGACGTGGCTGTTCGGGCACTGATCACGTGTTTATCAGGCAGTGATCAGTGACTGACAGGCGCTGATCAGGGGACTGTGCACGCACTGATCAGGTGGCTGATCAGGAACTGACCACCTGACCGCGCATGCAGTGATCACGTGGCTGGTCGTTCACTGATCACGTGTTTATCATACGGTGATCACGTGACTGAGAGGCGCTGATCACGTGACTGTGCCGTCAGTGATCACGTGGCTGAGCAGGCACTGATATCGTGACTGAGCATGCACTGATCATGTGCCGGGAGCCGGGGAGGCATTCCACTCTGGACAAAGGTCATGAGGAAGGAGGCTCGGCATACGCAAATGCGGGATCGAGCCTCAGGAGTCCACCCGGATATTCTCGAGCATCTCCCCCCAAAAAAACCGGAGTCTGCCTACTGTATTGCTTTGTGCTCTCACCTCTGATTTCACTGGGGGCTGTCCCCCACCACCATCTCGCTCTCTCTGTCAAAGAGTTAACTTACAGCTCCAATTCATAAAGTTCCTTGTCATTCTTCCCTTTAACTTCCAGCTGAGTCTCCATCTGGAGCGCGGAACCCACCACGCTTACTAATTATGCCTGGGCTGCTAAGACCCACTCGAGAAGGTGTCTAGGGTGAGGCACCTTTCGCTATTCGAGAGGGCGCCTGCGGCCTACGTAAGTGGTGCAAACTTCTTGTCTTGAAGTTTGATTGGTCTTCCGCGTAAACCAAGCTACTCAGTCTCTTTTCTCCACCGAATTTTCCTACTGAGCTCTCCTCATACTATTATTCTTGACATCTCTGATTAGCATATAAATAGTCGCCTAGGCCATCTCTCCTTCGAATACCCTGGATCAGTTGGGGCTGGTCCCCGGCAGGTGGCGACCGAACAGGGACCTCAGGAGGCAATACTCAAAGAGCTGAGCAGACACGAACCACGCAATCAGCAGGCAATAAGCATGGAGCTCAGCAGTGACGAATCATGCTGCTCAACTGGCAATAATCAAGCACGTGACCAGGCAGGAATCACGCAGCTCAGCTGGCAATTGTCAAGCAGATGAGCCGACAGGAATCACGCAGCTCAGCTGGCAATTGTCATGCAGATGAGCCGGCAGGAATCACGCAGCTCAGCAGGCCCTGATCACGTGACTCTGCAGGCACTGATCACGTGGCTGATCAAGTCCAGATCACGTGACTGAGCATGCACTGATCACGTGGCTATCATGCACTGATGACGTGACTGCGCATGCACTGATGACGTGGCTGATCGGGCACTGATCACATGGCTCATCATGCACTGATCACGTGTTTATCAGGCAATGATCAGTGACTGACAGGCGCTGATCATGGGACTGTGCACGCACTGATCACGTGGCTATCATGCACTGATCACGTGACTGCGCATGCACTGATGACGTGGCTGTTCGGGCACTGATCACGTGTTTATCAGGCAGTGATCAGTGACTGACAGGCGCTGATCAGGGGACTGTGCACGCACTGATCAGGTGGCTGATCAGGAACTGACCACCTGACCGCGCATGCAGTGATCACGTGGCTGGTCGTTCACTGATCACGTGTTTATCATACGGTGATCACGTGACTGAGAGGCGCTGATCACGTGACTGTGCCGTCAGTGATCACGTGGCTGAGCAGGCACTGATATCGTGACTGAGCATGCACTGATCATGTGCCGGGAGCCGGGGAGGCATTCCACTCTGGACAAAGGTCATGAGGAAGGAGGCTCGGCATACGCAAATGCGGGATCGAGCCTCAGGAGTCCACCCGGATATTCTCGAGCATCTCCCCCCAAAAAACCGGAGTCTGCCTACTGTATTGCTTTGTGCTCTCACCTCTGATTTCACTGGGGGCTGTCCCCCACCACCATCTCGCTCTCTCTGTCAAAGAGTTAACTTACAGCTCCAATTCATAAAGTTCCTTGTCATTCTTCCCTTTAACTTCCAGCTGAGTCTCCATCTGGAGCGCGGAACCCACCACGCTTACTAATTATGCCTGGGCTGCTAAGACCCACTCGAGAAGGTGTCTAGGGTGAGGCACCTTTCGCTATTCGAGAGGGCGCCTGCGGCCTACGTAAGTGGTGCAAACTTCTTGTCTTGAAGTTTGATTGGTCTTCCGCGTAAACCAAGCTACTCAGTCTCTTTTCTCCACCGAATTTTCCTACTGAGCTCTCCTCATACTATTATTCTTGACATCTCTGATTAGCATATAAATAGTCGCCTAGGCCATCTCTCCTTCGAATACCCTGGATCAGTTGGGGCTGGTCCCCGGCAGGTGGCGACCGAACAGGGACCTCAGGAGGCAATACTCAAAGAGCTGAGCAGACACGAACCACGCAATCAGCAGGCAATAAGCATGGAGCTCAGCAGTGACGAATCATGCTGCTCAACTGGCAATAATCAAGCACGTGACCAGGCAGGAATCACGCAGCTCAGCTGGCAATTGTCAAGCAGATGAGCCGACAGGAATCACGCAGCTCAGCTGGCAATTGTCATGCAGATGAGCCGGCAGGAATCACGCAGCTCAGCAGGCCCTGATCACGTGACTCTGCAGGCACTGATCACGTGGCTGATCAAGTCCAGATCACGTGACTGAGCATGCACTGATCACGTGGCTATCATGCACTGATGACGTGACTGCGCATGCACTGATGACGTGGCTGATCGGGCACTGATCACATGGCTCATCATGCACTGATCACGTGTTTATCAGGCAATGATCAGTGACTGACAGGCGCTGATCATGGGACTGTGCACGCACTGATCACGTGGCTATCATGCACTGATCACGTGACTGCGCATGCACTGATGACGTGGCTGTTCGGGCACTGATCACGTGTTTATCAGGCAGTGATCAGTGACTGACAGGCGCTGATCAGGGGACTGTGCACGCACTGATCAGGTGGCTGATCAGGAACTGACCACCTGACCGCGCATGCAGTGATCACGTGGCTGGTCGTTCACTGATCACGTGTTTATCATACGGTGATCACGTGACTGAGAGGCGCTGATCACGTGACTGTGCCGTCAGTGATCACGTGGCTGAGCAGGCACTGATATCGTGACTGAGCATGCACTGATCATGTGCCGGGAGCCGGGGAGGCATTCCACTCTGGACAAAGGTCATGAGGAAGGAGGCTCGGCATACGCAAATGCGGGATCGAGCCTCAGGAGTCCACCCGGATATTCTCGAGCATCTCCCCCCAAAAAACCGGAGTCTGCCTACTGTATTGCTTTGTGCTCTCACCTCTGATTTCACTGGGGGCTGTCCCCCACCACCATCTCGCTCTCTCTGTCAAAGAGTTAACTTACAGCTCCAATTCATAAAGTTCCTTGTCATTCTTCCCTTTAACTTCCAGCTGAGTCTCCATCTGGAGCGCGGAACCCACCACGCTTACTAATTATGCCTGGGCTGCTAAGACCCACTCGAGAAGGTGTCTAGGGTGAGGCACCTTTCGCTATTCGAGAGGGCGCCTGCGGCCTACGTAAGTGGTGCAAACTTCTTGTCTTGAAGTTTGATTGGTCTTCCGCGTAAACCAAGCTACTCAGTCTCTTTTCTCCACCGAATTTTCCTACTGAGCTCTCCTCATACTATTATTCTTGACATCTCTGATTAGCATATAAATAGTCGCCTAGGCCATCTCTCCTTCGAATACCCTGGATCAGTTGGGGCTGGTCCCCGGCAGGTGGCGACCGAACAGGGACCTCAGGAGGCAATACTCAAAGAGCTGAGCAGACACGAACCACGCAATCAGCAGGCAATAAGCATGGAGCTCAGCAGTGACGAATCATGCTGCTCAACTGGCAATAATCAAGCACGTGACCAGGCAGGAATCACGCAGCTCAGCTGGCAATTGTCAAGCAGATGAGCCGACAGGAATCACGCAGCTCAGCTGGCAATTGTCATGCAGATGAGCCGGCAGGAATCACGCAGCTCAGCAGGCCCTGATCACGTGACTCTGCAGGCACTGATCACGTGGCTGATCAAGTCCAGATCACGTGACTGAGCATGCACTGATCACGTGGCTATCATGCACTGATGACGTGACTGCGCATGCACTGATGACGTGGCTGATCGGGCACTGATCACATGGCTCATCATGCACTGATCACGTGTTTATCAGGCAATGATCAGTGACTGACAGGCGCTGATCATGGGACTGTGCACGCACTGATCACGTGGCTATCATGCACTGATCACGTGACTGCGCATGCACTGATGACGTGGCTGTTCGGGCACTGATCACGTGTTTATCAGGCAGTGATCAGTGACTGACAGGCGCTGATCAGGGGACTGTGCACGCACTGATCAGGTGGCTGATCAGGAACTGACCACCTGACCGCGCATGCAGTGATCACGTGGCTGGTCGTTCACTGATCACGTGTTTATCATACGGTGATCACGTGACTGAGAGGCGCTGATCACGTGACTGTGCCGTCAGTGATCACGTGGCTGAGCAGGCACTGATATCGTGACTGAGCATGCACTGATCATGTGCCGGGAGCCGGGGAGGCATTCCACTCTGGACAAAGGTCATGAGGAAGGAGGCTCGGCATACGCAAATGCGGGATCGAGCCTCAGGAGTCCACCCGGATATTCTCGAGCATCTCCCCCCAAAAAAACCGGAGTCTGCCTACTGTATTGCTTTGTGCTCTCACCTCTGATTTCACTGGGGGCTGTCCCCCACCACCATCTCGCTCTCTCTGTCAAAGAGTTAACTTACAGCTCCAATTCATAAAGTTCCTTGTCATTCTTCCCTTTAACTTCCAGCTGAGTCTCCATCTGGAGCGCGGAACCCACCACGCTTACTAATTATGCCTGGGCTGCTAAGACCCACTCGAGAAGGTGTCTAGGGTGAGGCACCTTTCGCTATTCGAGAGGGCGCCTGCGGCCTACGTAAGTGGTGCAAACTTCTTGTCTTGAAGTTTGATTGGTCTTCCGCGTAAACCAAGCTACTCAGTCTCTTTTCTCCACCGAATTTTCCTACTGAGCTCTCCTCATACTATTATTCTTGACATCTCTGATTAGCATATAAATAGTCGCCTAGGCCATCTCTCCTTCGAATACCCTGGATCAGTTGGGGCTGGTCCCCGGCAGGTGGCGACCGAACAGGGACCTCAGGAGGCAATACTCAAAGAGCTGAGCAGACACGAACCACGCAATCAGCAGGCAATAAGCATGGAGCTCAGCAGTGACGAATCATGCTGCTCAACTGGCAATAATCAAGCACGTGACCAGGCAGGAATCACGCAGCTCAGCTGGCAATTGTCAAGCAGATGAGCCGACAGGAATCACGCAGCTCAGCTGGCAATTGTCATGCAGATGAGCCGGCAGGAATCACGCAGCTCAGCAGGCCCTGATCACGTGACTCTGCAGGCACTGATCACGTGGCTGATCAAGTCCAGATCACGTGACTGAGCATGCACTGATCACGTGGCTATCATGCACTGATGACGTGACTGCGCATGCACTGATGACGTGGCTGATCGGGCACTGATCACATGGCTCATCATGCACTGATCACGTGTTTATCAGGCAATGATCAGTGACTGACAGGCGCTGATCATGGGACTGTGCACGCACTGATCACGTGGCTATCATGCACTGATCACGTGACTGCGCATGCACTGATGACGTGGCTGTTCGGGCACTGATCACGTGTTTATCAGGCAGTGATCAGTGACTGACAGGCGCTGATCAGGGGACTGTGCACGCACTGATCAGGTGGCTGATCAGGAACTGACCACCTGACCGCGCATGCAGTGATCACGTGGCTGGTCGTTCACTGATCACGTGTTTATCATACGGTGATCACGTGACTGAGAGGCGCTGATCACGTGACTGTGCCGTCAGTGATCACGTGGCTGAGCAGGCACTGATATCGTGACTGAGCATGCACTGATCATGTGCCGGGAGCCGGGGAGGCATTCCACTCTGGACAAAGGTCATGAGGAAGGAGGCTCGGCATACGCAAATGCGGGATCGAGCCTCAGGAGTCCACCCGGATATTCTCGAGCATCTCCCCCCAAAAAACCGGAGTCTGCCTACTGTATTGCTTTGTGCTCTCACCTCTGATTTCACTGGGGGCTGTCCCCCACCACCATCTCGCTCTCTCTGTCAAAGAGTTAACTTACAGCTCCAATTCATAAAGTTCCTTGTCATTCTTCCCTTTAACTTCCAGCTGAGTCTCCATCTGGAGCGCGGAACCCACCACGCTTACTAATTATGCCTGGGCTGCTAAGACCCACTCGAGAAGGTGTCTAGGGTGAGGCACCTTTCGCTATTCGAGAGGGCGCCTGCGGCCTACGTAAGTGGTGCAAACTTCTTGTCTTGAAGTTTGATTGGTCTTCCGCGTAAACCAAGCTACTCAGTCTCTTTTCTCCACCGAATTTTCCTACTGAGCTCTCCTCATACTATTATTCTTGACATCTCTGATTAGCATATAAATAGTCGCCTAGGCCATCTCTCCTTCGAATACCCTGGATCAGTTGGGGCTGGTCCCCGGCAGGTGGCGACCGAACAGGGACCTCAGGAGGCAATACTCAAAGAGCTGAGCAGACACGAACCACGCAATCAGCAGGCAATAAGCATGGAGCTCAGCAGTGACGAATCATGCTGCTCAACTGGCAATAATCAAGCACGTGACCAGGCAGGAATCACGCAGCTCAGCTGGCAATTGTCAAGCAGATGAGCCGACAGGAATCACGCAGATGAGCTCAGCTGGCAATTGTCATGCAGATGAGCCGGCAGGAATCACGCAGCTCAGCAGGCCCTGATCACGTGACTCTGCAGGCACTGATCACGTGGCTGATCAAGTCCAGATCACGTGACTGAGCATGCACTGATCACGTGGCTATCATGCACTGATGACGTGACTGCGCATGCACTGATGACGTGGCTGATCGGGCACTGATCACATGGCTCATCATGCACTGATCACGTGTTTATCAGGCAATGATCAGTGACTGACAGGCGCTGATCATGGGACTGTGCACGCACTGATCACGTGGCTATCATGCACTGATCACGTGACTGCGCATGCACTGATGACGTGGCTGTTCGGGCACTGATCACGTGTTTATCAGGCAGTGATCAGTGACTGACAGGCGCTGATCAGGGGACTGTGCACGCACTGATCAGGTGGCTGATCAGGAACTGACCACCTGACCGCGCATGCAGTGATCACGTGGCTGGTCGTTCACTGATCACGTGTTTATCATACGGTGATCACGTGACTGAGAGGCGCTGATCACGTGACTGTGCCGTCAGTGATCACGTGGCTGAGCAGGCACTGATATCGTGACTGAGCATGCACTGATCATGTGCCGGGAGCCGGGGAGGCATTCCACTCTGGACAAAGGTCATGAGGAAGGAGGCTCGGCATACGCAAATGCGGGATCGAGCCTCAGGAGTCCACCCGGATATTCTCGAGCATCTCCCCCCAAAAAAACCGGAGTCTGCCTACTGTATTGCTTTGTGCTCTCACCTCTGATTTCACTGGGGGCTGTCCCCCACCACCATCTCGCTCTCTCTGTCAAAGAGTTAACTTACAGCTCCAATTCATAAAGTTCCTTGTCATTCTTCCCTTTAACTTCCAGCTGAGTCTCCATCTGGAGCGCGGAACCCACCACGCTTACTAATTATGCCTGGGCTGCTAAGACCCACTCGAGAAGGTGTCTAGGGTGAGGCACCTTTCGCTATTCGAGAGGGCGCCTGCGGCCTACGTAAGTGGTGCAAACTTCTTGTCTTGAAGTTTGATTGGTCTTCCGCGTAAACCAAGCTACTCAGTCTCTTTTCTCCACCGAATTTTCCTACTGAGCTCTCCTCATACTATTATTCTTGACATCTCTGATTAGCATATAAATAGTCGCCTAGGCCATCTCTCCTTCGAATACCCTGGATCAGTTGGGGCTGGTCCCCGGCAGGTGGCGACCGAACAGGGACCTCAGGAGGCAATACTCAAAGAGCTGAGCAGACACGAACCACGCAATCAGCAGGCAATAAGCATGGAGCTCAGCAGTGACGAATCATGCTGCTCAACTGGCAATAATCAAGCACGTGACCAGGCAGGAATCACGCAGCTCAGCTGGCAATTGTCAAGCAGATGAGCCGACAGGAATCACGCAGCTCAGCTGGCAATTGTCATGCAGATGAGCCGGCAGGAATCACGCAGCTCAGCAGGCCCTGATCACGTGACTCTGCAGGCACTGATCACGTGGCTGATCAAGTCCAGATCACGTGACTGAGCATGCACTGATCACGTGGCTATCATGCACTGATGACGTGACTGCGCATGCACTGATGACGTGGCTGATCGGGCACTGATCACATGGCTCATCATGCACTGATCACGTGTTTATCAGGCAATGATCAGTGACTGACAGGCGCTGATCATGGGACTGTGCACGCACTGATCACGTGGCTATCATGCACTGATCACGTGACTGCGCATGCACTGATGACGTGGCTGTTCGGGCACTGATCACGTGTTTATCAGGCAGTGATCAGTGACTGACAGGCGCTGATCAGGGGACTGTGCACGCACTGATCAGGTGGCTGATCAGGAACTGACCACCTGACCGCGCATGCAGTGATCACGTGGCTGGTCGTTCACTGATCACGTGTTTATCATACGGTGATCACGTGACTGAGAGGCGCTGATCACGTGACTGTGCCGTCAGTGATCACGTGGCTGAGCAGGCACTGATATCGTGACTGAGCATGCACTGATCATGTGCCGGGAGCCGGGGAGGCATTCCACTCTGGACAAAGGTCATGAGGAAGGAGGCTCGGCATACGCAAATGCGGGATCGAGCCTCAGGAGTCCACCCGGATATTCTCGAGCATCTCCCCCAAAAAAACCGGAGTCTGCCTACTGTATTGCTTTGTGCTCTCACCTCTGATTTCACTGGGGGCTGTCCCCCACCACCATCTCGCTCTCTCTGTCAAAGAGTTAACTTACAGCTCCAATTCATAAAGTTCCTTGTCATTCTTCCCTTTAACTTCCAGCTGAGTCTCCATCTGGAGCGCGGAACCCACCACGCTTACTAATTATGCCTGGGCTGCTAAGACCCACTCGAGAAGGTGTCTAGGGTGAGGCACCTTTCGCTATTCGAGAGGGCGCCTGCGGCCTACGTAAGTGGTGCAAACTTCTTGTCTTGAAGTTTGATTGGTCTTCCGCGTAAACCAAGCTACTCAGTCTCTTTTCTCCACCGAATTTTCCTACTGAGCTCTCCTCATACTATTATTCTTGACATCTCTGATTAGCATATAAATAGTCGCCTAGGCCATCTCTCCTTCGAATACCCTGGATCAGTTGGGGCTGGTCCCCGGCAGGTGGCGACCGAACAGGGACCTCAGGAGGCAATACTCAAAGAGCTGAGCAGACACGAACCACGCAATCAGCAGGCAATAAGCATGGAGCTCAGCAGTGACGAATCATGCTGCTCAACTGGCAATAATCAAGCACGTGACCAGGCAGGAATCACGCAGCTCAGCTGGCAATTGTCAAGCAGATGAGCCGACAGGAATCACGCAGCTCAGCTGGCAATTGTCATGCAGATGAGCCGGCAGGAATCACGCAGCTCAGCAGGCCCTGATCACGTGACTCTGCAGGCACTGATCACGTGGCTGATCAAGTCCAGATCACGTGACTGAGCATGCACTGATCACGTGGCTATCATGCACTGATGACGTGACTGCGCATGCACTGATGACGTGGCTGATCGGGCACTGATCACATGGCTCATCATGCACTGATCACGTGTTTATCAGGCAATGATCAGTGACTGACAGGCGCTGATCATGGGACTGTGCACGCACTGATCACGTGGCTATCATGCACTGATCACGTGACTGCGCATGCACTGATGACGTGGCTGTTCGGGCACTGATCACGTGTTTATCAGGCAGTGATCAGTGACTGACAGGCGCTGATCAGGGGACTGTGCACGCACTGATCAGGTGGCTGATCAGGAACTGACCACCTGACCGCGCATGCAGTGATCACGTGGCTGGTCGTTCACTGATCACGTGTTTATCATACGGTGATCACGTGACTGAGAGGCGCTGATCACGTGACTGTGCCGTCAGTGATCACGTGGCTGAGCAGGCACTGATATCGTGACTGAGCATGCACTGATCATGTGCCGGGAGCCGGGGAGGCATTCCACTCTGGACAAAGGTCATGAGGAAGGAGGCTCGGCATACGCAAATGCGGGATCGAGCCTCAGGAGTCCACCCGGATATTCTCGAGCATCTCCCCCAAAAAAACCGGAGTCTGCCTACTGTATTGCTTTGTGCTCTCACCTCTGATTTCACTGGGGGCTGTCCCCCACCACCATCTCGCTCTCTCTGTCAAAGAGTTAACTTACAGCTCCAATTCATAAAGTTCCTTGTCATTCTTCCCTTTAACTTCCAGCTGAGTCTCCATCTGGAGCGCGGAACCCACCACGCTTACTAATTATGCCTGGGCTGCTAAGACCCACTCGAGAAGGTGTCTAGGGTGAGGCACCTTTCGCTATTCGAGAGGGCGCCTGCGGCCTACGTAAGTGGTGCAAACTTCTTGTCTTGAAGTTTGATTGGTCTTCCGCGTAAACCAAGCTACTCAGTCTCTTTTCTCCACCGAATTTTCCTACTGAGCTCTCCTCATACTATTATTCTTGACATCTCTGATTAGCATATAAATAGTCGCCTAGGCCATCTCTCCTTCGAATACCCTGGATCAGTTGGGGCTGGTCCCCGGCAGGTGGCGACCGAACAGGGACCTCAGGAGGCAATACTCAAAGAGCTGAGCAGACACGAACCACGCAATCAGCAGGCAATAAGCATGGAGCTCAGCAGTGACGAATCATGCTGCTCAACTGGCAATAATCAAGCACGTGACCAGGCAGGAATCACGCAGCTCAGCTGGCAATTGTCAAGCAGATGAGCCGACAGGAATCACGCAGCTCAGCTGGCAATTGTCATGCAGATGAGCCGGCAGGAATCACGCAGCTCAGCAGGCCCTGATCACGTGACTCTGCAGGCACTGATCACGTGGCTGATCAAGTCCAGATCACGTGACTGAGCATGCACTGATCACGTGGCTATCATGCACTGATGACGTGACTGCGCATGCACTGATGACGTGGCTGATCGGGCACTGATCACATGGCTCATCATGCACTGATCACGTGTTTATCAGGCAATGATCAGTGACTGACAGGCGCTGATCATGGGACTGTGCACGCACTGATCACGTGGCTATCATGCACTGATCACGTGACTGCGCATGCACTGATGACGTGGCTGTTCGGGCACTGATCACGTGTTTATCAGGCAGTGATCAGTGACTGACAGGCGCTGATCAGGGGACTGTGCACGCACTGATCAGGTGGCTGATCAGGAACTGACCACCTGACCGCGCATGCAGTGATCACGTGGCTGGTCGTTCACTGATCACGTGTTTATCATACGGTGATCACGTGACTGAGAGGCGCTGATCACGTGACTGTGCCGTCAGTGATCACGTGGCTGAGCAGGCACTGATATCGTGACTGAGCATGCACTGATCATGTGCCGGGAGCCGGGGAGGCATTCCACTCTGGACAAAGGTCATGAGGAAGGAGGCTCGGCATACGCAAATGCGGGATCGAGCCTCAGGAGTCCACCCGGATATTCTCGAGCATCTCCCCCCAAAAAAACCGGAGTCTGCCTACTGTATTGCTTTGTGCTCTCACCTCTGATTTCACTGGGGGCTGTCCCCCACCACCATCTCGCTCTCTCTGTCAAAGAGTTAACTTACAGCTCCAATTCATAAAGTTCCTTGTCATTCTTCCCTTTAACTTCCAGCTGAGTCTCCATCTGGAGCGCGGAACCCACCACGCTTACTAATTATGCCTGGGCTGCTAAGACCCACTCGAGAAGGTGTCTAGGGTGAGGCACCTTTCGCTATTCGAGAGGGCGCCTGCGGCCTACGTAAGTGGTGCAAACTTCTTGTCTTGAAGTTTGATTGGTCTTCCGCGTAAACCAAGCTACTCAGTCTCTTTTCTCCACCGAATTTTCCTACTGAGCTCTCCTCATACTATTATTCTTGACATCTCTGATTAGCATATAAATAGTCGCCTAGGCCATCTCTCCTTCGAATACCCTGGATCAGTTGGGGCTGGTCCCCGGCAGGTGGCGACCGAACAGGGACCTCAGGAGGCAATACTCAAAGAGCTGAGCAGACACGAACCACGCAATCAGCAGGCAATAAGCATGGAGCTCAGCAGTGACGAATCATGCTGCTCAACTGGCAATAATCAAGCACGTGACCAGGCAGGAATCACGCAGCTCAGCTGGCAATTGTCAAGCAGATGAGCCGACAGGAATCACGCAGCTCAGCTGGCAATTGTCATGCAGATGAGCCGGCAGGAATCACGCAGCTCAGCAGGCCCTGATCACGTGACTCTGCAGGCACTGATCACGTGGCTGATCAAGTCCAGATCACGTGACTGAGCATGCACTGATCACGTGGCTATCATGCACTGATGACGTGACTGCGCATGCACTGATGACGTGGCTGATCGGGCACTGATCACATGGCTCATCATGCACTGATCACGTGTTTATCAGGCAATGATCAGTGACTGACAGGCGCTGATCATGGGACTGTGCACGCACTGATCACGTGGCTATCATGCACTGATCACGTGACTGCGCATGCACTGATGACGTGGCTGTTCGGGCACTGATCACGTGTTTATCAGGCAGTGATCAGTGACTGACAGGCGCTGATCAGGGGACTGTGCACGCACTGATCAGGTGGCTGATCAGGAACTGACCACCTGACCGCGCATGCAGTGATCACGTGGCTGGTCGTTCACTGATCACGTGTTTATCATACGGTGATCACGTGACTGAGAGGCGCTGATCACGTGACTGTGCCGTCAGTGATCACGTGGCTGAGCAGGCACTGATATCGTGACTGAGCATGCACTGATCATGTGCCGGGAGCCGGGGAGGCATTCCACTCTGGACAAAGGTCATGAGGAAGGAGGCTCGGCATACGCAAATGCGGGATCGAGCCTCAGGAGTCCACCCGGATATTCTCGAGCATCTCCCCCCAAAAAACCGGAGTCTGCCTACTGTATTGCTTTGTGCTCTCACCTCTGATTTCACTGGGGGCTGTCCCCCACCACCATCTCGCTCTCTCTGTCAAAGAGTTAACTTACAGCTCCAATTCATAAAGTTCCTTGTCATTCTTCCCTTTAACTTCCAGCTGAGTCTCCATCTGGAGCGCGGAACCCACCACGCTTACTAATTATGCCTGGGCTGCTAAGACCCACTCGAGAAGGTGTCTAGGGTGAGGCACCTTTCGCTATTCGAGAGGGCGCCTGCGGCCTACGTAAGTGGTGCAAACTTCTTGTCTTGAAGTTTGATTGGTCTTCCGCGTAAACCAAGCTACTCAGTCTCTTTTCTCCACCGAATTTTCCTACTGAGCTCTCCTCATACTATTATTCTTGACATCTCTGATTAGCATATAAATAGTCGCCTAGGCCATCTCTCCTTCGAATACCCTGGATCAGTTGGGGCTGGTCCCCGGCAGGTGGCGACCGAACAGGGACCTCAGGAGGCAATACTCAAAGAGCTGAGCAGACACGAACCACGCAATCAGCAGGCAATAAGCATGGAGCTCAGCAGTGACGAATCATGCTGCTCAACTGGCAATAATCAAGCACGTGACCAGGCAGGAATCACGCAGCTCAGCTGGCAATTGTCAAGCAGATGAGCCGACAGGAATCACGCAGCTCAGCTGGCAATTGTCATGCAGATGAGCCGGCAGGAATCACGCAGCTCAGCAGGCCCTGATCACGTGACTCTGCAGGCACTGATCACGTGGCTGATCAAGTCCAGATCACGTGACTGAGCATGCACTGATCACGTGGCTATCATGCACTGATGACGTGACTGCGCATGCACTGATGACGTGGCTGATCGGGCACTGATCACATGGCTCATCATGCACTGATCACGTGTTTATCAGGCAATGATCAGTGACTGACAGGCGCTGATCATGGGACTGTGCACGCACTGATCACGTGGCTATCATGCACTGATCACGTGACTGCGCATGCACTGATGACGTGGCTGTTCGGGCACTGATCACGTGTTTATCAGGCAGTGATCAGTGACTGACAGGCGCTGATCAGGGGACTGTGCACGCACTGATCAGGTGGCTGATCAGGAACTGACCACCTGACCGCGCATGCAGTGATCACGTGGCTGGTCGTTCACTGATCACGTGTTTATCATACGGTGATCACGTGACTGAGAGGCGCTGATCACGTGACTGTGCCGTCAGTGATCACGTGGCTGAGCAGGCACTGATATCGTGACTGAGCATGCACTGATCATGTGCCGGGAGCCGGGGAGGCATTCCACTCTGGACAAAGGTCATGAGGAAGGAGGCTCGGCATACGCAAATGCGGGATCGAGCCTCAGGAGTCCACCCGGATATTCTCGAGCATCTCCCCCCAAAAAAACCGGAGTCTGCCTACTGTATTGCTTTGTGCTCTCACCTCTGATTTCACTGGGGGCTGTCCCCCACCACCATCTCGCTCTCTCTGTCAAAGAGTTAACTTACAGCTCCAATTCATAAAGTTCCTTGTCATTCTTCCCTTTAACTTCCAGCTGAGTCTCCATCTGGAGCGCGGAACCCACCACGCTTACTAATTATGCCTGGGCTGCTAAGACCCACTCGAGAAGGTGTCTAGGGTGAGGCACCTTTCGCTATTCGAGAGGGCGCCTGCGGCCTACGTAAGTGGTGCAAACTTCTTGTCTTGAAGTTTGATTGGTCTTCCGCGTAAACCAAGCTACTCAGTCTCTTTTCTCCACCGAATTTTCCTACTGAGCTCTCCTCATACTATTATTCTTGACATCTCTGATTAGCATATAAATAGTCGCCTAGGCCATCTCTCCTTCGAATACCCTGGATCAGTTGGGGCTGGTCCCCGGCAGGTGGCGACCGAACAGGGACCTCAGGAGGCAATACTCAAAGAGCTGAGCAGACACGAACCACGCAATCAGCAGGCAATAAGCATGGAGCTCAGCAGTGACGAATCATGCTGCTCAACTGGCAATAATCAAGCACGTGACCAGGCAGGAATCACGCAGCTCAGCTGGCAATTGTCAAGCAGATGAGCCGACAGGAATCACGCAGCTCAGCTGGCAATTGTCATGCAGATGAGCCGGCAGGAATCACGCAGCTCAGCAGGCCCTGATCACGTGACTCTGCAGGCACTGATCACGTGGCTGATCAAGTCCAGATCACGTGACTGAGCATGCACTGATCACGTGGCTATCATGCACTGATGACGTGACTGCGCATGCACTGATGACGTGGCTGATCGGGCACTGATCACATGGCTCATCATGCACTGATCACGTGTTTATCAGGCAATGATCAGTGACTGACAGGCGCTGATCATGGGACTGTGCACGCACTGATCACGTGGCTATCATGCACTGATCACGTGACTGCGCATGCACTGATGACGTGGCTGTTCGGGCACTGATCACGTGTTTATCAGGCAGTGATCAGTGACTGACAGGCGCTGATCAGGGGACTGTGCACGCACTGATCAGGTGGCTGATCAGGAACTGACCACCTGACCGCGCATGCAGTGATCACGTGGCTGGTCGTTCACTGATCACGTGTTTATCATACGGTGATCACGTGACTGAGAGGCGCTGATCACGTGACTGTGCCGTCAGTGATCACGTGGCTGAGCAGGCACTGATATCGTGACTGAGCATGCACTGATCATGTGCCGGGAGCCGGGGAGGCATTCCACTCTGGACAAAGGTCATGAGGAAGGAGGCTCGGCATACGCAAATGCGGGATCGAGCCTCAGGAGTCCACCCGGATATTCTCGAGCATCTCCCCCCAAAAAACCGGAGTCTGCCTACTGTATTGCTTTGTGCTCTCACCTCTGATTTCACTGGGGGCTGTCCCCCACCACCATCTCGCTCTCTCTGTCAAAGAGTTAACTTACAGCTCCAATTCATAAAGTTCCTTGTCATTCTTCCCTTTAACTTCCAGCTGAGTCTCCATCTGGAGCGCGGAACCCACCACGCTTACTAATTATGCCTGGGCTGCTAAGACCCACTCGAGAAGGTGTCTAGGGTGAGGCACCTTTCGCTATTCGAGAGGGCGCCTGCGGCCTACGTAAGTGGTGCAAACTTCTTGTCTTGAAGTTTGATTGGTCTTCCGCGTAAACCAAGCTACTCAGTCTCTTTTCTCCACCGAATTTTCCTACTGAGCTCTCCTCATACTATTATTCTTGACATCTCTGATTAGCATATAAATAGTCGCCTAGGCCATCTCTCCTTCGAATACCCTGGATCAGTTGGGGCTGGTCCCCGGCAGGTGGCGACCGAACAGGGACCTCAGGAGGCAATACTCAAAGAGCTGAGCAGACACGAACCACGCAATCAGCAGGCAATAAGCATGGAGCTCAGCAGTGACGAATCATGCTGCTCAACTGGCAATAATCAAGCACGTGACCAGGCAGGAATCACGCAGCTCAGCTGGCAATTGTCAAGCAGATGAGCCGACAGGAATCACGCAGCTCAGCTGGCAATTGTCATGCAGATGAGCCGGCAGGAATCACGCAGCTCAGCAGGCCCTGATCACGTGACTCTGCAGGCACTGATCACGTGGCTGATCAAGTCCAGATCACGTGACTGAGCATGCACTGATCACGTGGCTATCATGCACTGATGACGTGACTGCGCATGCACTGATGACGTGGCTGATCGGGCACTGATCACATGGCTCATCATGCACTGATCACGTGTTTATCAGGCAATGATCAGTGACTGACAGGCGCTGATCATGGGACTGTGCACGCACTGATCACGTGGCTATCATGCACTGATCACGTGACTGCGCATGCACTGATGACGTGGCTGTTCGGGCACTGATCACGTGTTTATCAGGCAGTGATCAGTGACTGACAGGCGCTGATCAGGGGACTGTGCACGCACTGATCAGGTGGCTGATCAGGAACTGACCACCTGACCGCGCATGCAGTGATCACGTGGCTGGTCGTTCACTGATCACGTGTTTATCATACGGTGATCACGTGACTGAGAGGCGCTGATCACGTGACTGTGCCGTCAGTGATCACGTGGCTGAGCAGGCACTGATATCGTGACTGAGCATGCACTGATCATGTGCCGGGAGCCGGGGAGGCATTCCACTCTGGACAAAGGTCATGAGGAAGGAGGCTCGGCATACGCAAATGCGGGATCGAGCCTCAGGAGTCCACCCGGATATTCTCGAGCATCTCCCCCCAAAAAAACCGGAGTCTGCCTACTGTATTGCTTTGTGCTCTCACCTCTGATTTCACTGGGGGCTGTCCCCCACCACCATCTCGCTCTCTCTGTCAAAGAGTTAACTTACAGCTCCAATTCATAAAGTTCCTTGTCATTCTTCCCTTTAACTTCCAGCTGAGTCTCCATCTGGAGCGCGGAACCCACCACGCTTACTAATTATGCCTGGGCTGCTAAGACCCACTCGAGAAGGTGTCTAGGGTGAGGCACCTTTCGCTATTCGAGAGGGCGCCTGCGGCCTACGTAAGTGGTGCAAACTTCTTGTCTTGAAGTTTGATTGGTCTTCCGCGTAAACCAAGCTACTCAGTCTCTTTTCTCCACCGAATTTTCCTACTGAGCTCTCCTCATACTATTATTCTTGACATCTCTGATTAGCATATAAATAGTCGCCTAGGCCATCTCTCCTTCGAATACCCTGGATCAGTTGGGGCTGGTCCCCGGCAGGTGGCGACCGAACAGGGACCTCAGGAGGCAATACTCAAAGAGCTGAGCAGACACGAACCACGCAATCAGCAGGCAATAAGCATGGAGCTCAGCAGTGACGAATCATGCTGCTCAACTGGCAATAATCAAGCACGTGACCAGGCAGGAATCACGCAGCTCAGCTGGCAATTGTCAAGCAGATGAGCCGACAGGAATCACGCAGCTCAGCTGGCAATTGTCATGCAGATGAGCCGGCAGGAATCACGCAGCTCAGCAGGCCCTGATCACGTGACTCTGCAGGCACTGATCACGTGGCTGATCAAGTCCAGATCACGTGACTGAGCATGCACTGATCACGTGGCTATCATGCACTGATGACGTGACTGCGCATGCACTGATGACGTGGCTGATCGGGCACTGATCACATGGCTCATCATGCACTGATCACGTGTTTATCAGGCAATGATCAGTGACTGACAGGCGCTGATCATGGGACTGTGCACGCACTGATCACGTGGCTATCATGCACTGATCACGTGACTGCGCATGCACTGATGACGTGGCTGTTCGGGCACTGATCACGTGTTTATCAGGCAGTGATCAGTGACTGACAGGCGCTGATCAGGGGACTGTGCACGCACTGATCAGGTGGCTGATCAGGAACTGACCACCTGACCGCGCATGCAGTGATCACGTGGCTGGTCGTTCACTGATCACGTGTTTATCATACGGTGATCACGTGACTGAGAGGCGCTGATCACGTGACTGTGCCGTCAGTGATCACGTGGCTGAGCAGGCACTGATATCGTGACTGAGCATGCACTGATCATGTGCCGGGAGCCGGGGAGGCATTCCACTCTGGACAAAGGTCATGAGGAAGGAGGCTCGGCATACGCAAATGCGGGATCGAGCCTCAGGAGTCCACCCGGATATTCTCGAGCATCTCCCCCAAAAAAACCGGAGTCTGCCTACTGTATTGCTTTGTGCTCTCACCTCTGATTTCACTGGGGGCTGTCCCCCACCACCATCTCGCTCTCTCTGTCAAAGAGTTAACTTACAGCTCCAATTCATAAAGTTCCTTGTCATTCTTCCCTTTAACTTCCAGCTGAGTCTCCATCTGGAGCGCGGAACCCACCACGCTTACTAATTATGCCTGGGCTGCTAAGACCCACTCGAGAAGGTGTCTAGGGTGAGGCACCTTTCGCTATTCGAGAGGGCGCCTGCGGCCTACGTAAGTGGTGCAAACTTCTTGTCTTGAAGTTTGATTGGTCTTCCGCGTAAACCAAGCTACTCAGTCTCTTTTCTCCACCGAATTTTCCTACTGAGCTCTCCTCATACTATTATTCTTGACATCTCTGATTAGCATATAAATAGTCGCCTAGGCCATCTCTCCTTCGAATACCCTGGATCAGTTGGGGCTGGTCCCCGGCAGGTGGCGACCGAACAGGGACCTCAGGAGGCAATACTCAAAGAGCTGAGCAGACACGAACCACGCAATCAGCAGGCAATAAGCATGGAGCTCAGCAGTGACGAATCATGCTGCTCAACTGGCAATAATCAAGCACGTGACCAGGCAGGAATCACGCAGCTCAGCTGGCAATTGTCAAGCAGATGAGCCGACAGGAATCACGCAGCTCAGCTGGCAATTGTCATGCAGATGAGCCGGCAGGAATCACGCAGCTCAGCAGGCCCTGATCACGTGACTCTGCAGGCACTGATCACGTGGCTGATCAAGTCCAGATCACGTGACTGAGCATGCACTGATCACGTGGCTATCATGCACTGATGACGTGACTGCGCATGCACTGATGACGTGGCTGATCGGGCACTGATCACATGGCTCATCATGCACTGATCACGTGTTTATCAGGCAATGATCAGTGACTGACAGGCGCTGATCATGGGACTGTGCACGCACTGATCACGTGGCTATCATGCACTGATCACGTGACTGCGCATGCACTGATGACGTGGCTGTTCGGGCACTGATCACGTGTTTATCAGGCAGTGATCAGTGACTGACAGGCGCTGATCAGGGGACTGTGCACGCACTGATCAGGTGGCTGATCAGGAACTGACCACCTGACCGCGCATGCAGTGATCACGTGGCTGGTCGTTCACTGATCACGTGTTTATCATACGGTGATCACGTGACTGAGAGGCGCTGATCACGTGACTGTGCCGTCAGTGATCACGTGGCTGAGCAGGCACTGATATCGTGACTGAGCATGCACTGATCATGTGCCGGGAGCCGGGGAGGCATTCCACTCTGGACAAAGGTCATGAGGAAGGAGGCTCGGCATACGCAAATGCGGGATCGAGCCTCAGGAGTCCACCCGGATATTCTCGAGCATCTCCCCCCAAAAAAACCGGAGTCTGCCTACTGTATTGCTTTGTGCTCTCACCTCTGATTTCACTGGGGGCTGTCCCCCACCACCATCTCGCTCTCTCTGTCAAAGAGTTAACTTACAGCTCCAATTCATAAAGTTCCTTGTCATTCTTCCCTTTAACTTCCAGCTGAGTCTCCATCTGGAGCGCGGAACCCACCACGCTTACTAATTATGCCTGGGCTGCTAAGACCCACTCGAGAAGGTGTCTAGGGTGAGGCACCTTTCGCTATTCGAGAGGGCGCCTGCGGCCTACGTAAGTGGTGCAAACTTCTTGTCTTGAAGTTTGATTGGTCTTCCGCGTAAACCAAGCTACTCAGTCTCTTTTCTCCACCGAATTTTCCTACTGAGCTCTCCTCATACTATTATTCTTGACATCTCTGATTAGCATATAAATAGTCGCCTAGGCCATCTCTCCTTCGAATACCCTGGATCAGTTGGGGCTGGTCCCCGGCAGGTGGCGACCGAACAGGGACCTCAGGAGGCAATACTCAAAGAGCTGAGCAGACACGAACCACGCAATCAGCAGGCAATAAGCATGGAGCTCAGCAGTGACGAATCATGCTGCTCAACTGGCAATAATCAAGCACGTGACCAGGCAGGAATCACGCAGCTCAGCTGGCAATTGTCAAGCAGATGAGCCGACAGGAATCACGCAGCTCAGCTGGCAATTGTCATGCAGATGAGCCGGCAGGAATCACGCAGCTCAGCAGGCCCTGATCACGTGACTCTGCAGGCACTGATCACGTGGCTGATCAAGTCCAGATCACGTGACTGAGCATGCACTGATCACGTGGCTATCATGCACTGATGACGTGACTGCGCATGCACTGATGACGTGGCTGATCGGGCACTGATCACATGGCTCATCATGCACTGATCACGTGTTTATCAGGCAATGATCAGTGACTGACAGGCGCTGATCATGGGACTGTGCACGCACTGATCACGTGGCTATCATGCACTGATCACGTGACTGCGCATGCACTGATGACGTGGCTGTTCGGGCACTGATCACGTGTTTATCAGGCAGTGATCAGTGACTGACAGGCGCTGATCAGGGGACTGTGCACGCACTGATCAGGTGGCTGATCAGGAACTGACCACCTGACCGCGCATGCAGTGATCACGTGGCTGGTCGTTCACTGATCACGTGTTTATCATACGGTGATCACGTGACTGAGAGGCGCTGATCACGTGACTGTGCCGTCAGTGATCACGTGGCTGAGCAGGCACTGATATCGTGACTGAGCATGCACTGATCATGTGCCGGGAGCCGGGGAGGCATTCCACTCTGGACAAAGGTCATGAGGAAGGAGGCTCGGCATACGCAAATGCGGGATCGAGCCTCAGGAGTCCACCCGGATATTCTCGAGCATCTCCCCCCAAAAAACCGGAGTCTGCCTACTGTATTGCTTTGTGCTCTCACCTCTGATTTCACTGGGGGCTGTCCCCCACCACCATCTCGCTCTCTCTGTCAAAGAGTTAACTTACAGCTCCAATTCATAAAGTTCCTTGTCATTCTTCCCTTTAACTTCCAGCTGAGTCTCCATCTGGAGCGCGGAACCCACCACGCTTACTAATTATGCCTGGGCTGCTAAGACCCACTCGAGAAGGTGTCTAGGGTGAGGCACCTTTCGCTATTCGAGAGGGCGCCTGCGGCCTACGTAAGTGGTGCAAACTTCTTGTCTTGAAGTTTGATTGGTCTTCCGCGTAAACCAAGCTACTCAGTCTCTTTTCTCCACCGAATTTTCCTACTGAGCTCTCCTCATACTATTATTCTTGACATCTCTGATTAGCATATAAATAGTCGCCTAGGCCATCTCTCCTTCGAATACCCTGGATCAGTTGGGGCTGGTCCCCGGCAGGTGGCGACCGAACAGGGACCTCAGGAGGCAATACTCAAAGAGCTGAGCAGACACGAACCACGCAATCAGCAGGCAATAAGCATGGAGCTCAGCAGTGACGAATCATGCTGCTCAACTGGCAATAATCAAGCACGTGACCAGGCAGGAATCACGCAGCTCAGCTGGCAATTGTCAAGCAGATGAGCCGACAGGAATCACGCAGCTCAGCTGGCAATTGTCATGCAGATGAGCCGGCAGGAATCACGCAGCTCAGCAGGCCCTGATCACGTGACTCTGCAGGCACTGATCACGTGGCTGATCAAGTCCAGATCACGTGACTGAGCATGCACTGATCACGTGGCTATCATGCACTGATGACGTGACTGCGCATGCACTGATGACGTGGCTGATCGGGCACTGATCACATGGCTCATCATGCACTGATCACGTGTTTATCAGGCAATGATCAGTGACTGACAGGCGCTGATCATGGGACTGTGCACGCACTGATCACGTGGCTATCATGCACTGATCACGTGACTGCGCATGCACTGATGACGTGGCTGTTCGGGCACTGATCACGTGTTTATCAGGCAGTGATCAGTGACTGACAGGCGCTGATCAGGGGACTGTGCACGCACTGATCAGGTGGCTGATCAGGAACTGACCACCTGACCGCGCATGCAGTGATCACGTGGCTGGTCGTTCACTGATCACGTGTTTATCATACGGTGATCACGTGACTGAGAGGCGCTGATCACGTGACTGTGCCGTCAGTGATCACGTGGCTGAGCAGGCACTGATATCGTGACTGAGCATGCACTGATCATGTGCCGGGAGCCGGGGAGGCATTCCACTCTGGACAAAGGTCATGAGGAAGGAGGCTCGGCATACGCAAATGCGGGATCGAGCCTCAGGAGTCCACCCGGATATTCTCGAGCATCTCCCCCCAAAAAACCGGAGTCTGCCTACTGTATTGCTTTGTGCTCTCACCTCTGATTTCACTGGGGGCTGTCCCCCACCACCATCTCGCTCTCTCTGTCAAAGAGTTAACTTACAGCTCCAATTCATAAAGTTCCTTGTCATTCTTCCCTTTAACTTCCAGCTGAGTCTCCATCTGGAGCGCGGAACCCACCACGCTTACTAATTATGCCTGGGCTGCTAAGACCCACTCGAGAAGGTGTCTAGGGTGAGGCACCTTTCGCTATTCGAGAGGGCGCCTGCGGCCTACGTAAGTGGTGCAAACTTCTTGTCTTGAAGTTTGATTGGTCTTCCGCGTAAACCAAGCTACTCAGTCTCTTTTCTCCACCGAATTTTCCTACTGAGCTCTCCTCATACTATTATTCTTGACATCTCTGATTAGCATATAAATAGTCGCCTAGGCCATCTCTCCTTCGAATACCCTGGATCAGTTGGGGCTGGTCCCCGGCAGGTGGCGACCGAACAGGGACCTCAGGAGGCAATACTCAAAGAGCTGAGCAGACACGAACCACGCAATCAGCAGGCAATAAGCATGGAGCTCAGCAGTGACGAATCATGCTGCTCAACTGGCAATAATCAAGCACGTGACCAGGCAGGAATCACGCAGCTCAGCTGGCAATTGTCAAGCAGATGAGCCGACAGGAATCACGCAGCTCAGCTGGCAATTGTCATGCAGATGAGCCGGCAGGAATCACGCAGCTCAGCAGGCCCTGATCACGTGACTCTGCAGGCACTGATCACGTGGCTGATCAAGTCCAGATCACGTGACTGAGCATGCACTGATCACGTGGCTATCATGCACTGATGACGTGACTGCGCATGCACTGATGACGTGGCTGATCGGGCACTGATCACATGGCTCATCATGCACTGATCACGTGTTTATCAGGCAATGATCAGTGACTGACAGGCGCTGATCATGGGACTGTGCACGCACTGATCACGTGGCTATCATGCACTGATCACGTGACTGCGCATGCACTGATGACGTGGCTGTTCGGGCACTGATCACGTGTTTATCAGGCAGTGATCAGTGACTGACAGGCGCTGATCAGGGGACTGTGCACGCACTGATCAGGTGGCTGATCAGGAACTGACCACCTGACCGCGCATGCAGTGATCACGTGGCTGGTCGTTCACTGATCACGTGTTTATCATACGGTGATCACGTGACTGAGAGGCGCTGATCACGTGACTGTGCCGTCAGTGATCACGTGGCTGAGCAGGCACTGATATCGTGACTGAGCATGCACTGATCATGTGCCGGGAGCCGGGGAGGCATTCCACTCTGGACAAAGGTCATGAGGAAGGAGGCTCGGCATACGCAAATGCGGGATCGAGCCTCAGGAGTCCACCCGGATATTCTCGAGCATCTCCCCCAAAAAAACCGGAGTCTGCCTACTGTATTGCTTTGTGCTCTCACCTCTGATTTCACTGGGGGCTGTCCCCCACCACCATCTCGCTCTCTCTGTCAAAGAGTTAACTTACAGCTCCAATTCATAAAGTTCCTTGTCATTCTTCCCTTTAACTTCCAGCTGAGTCTCCATCTGGAGCGCGGAACCCACCACGCTTACTAATTATGCCTGGGCTGCTAAGACCCACTCGAGAAGGTGTCTAGGGTGAGGCACCTTTCGCTATTCGAGAGGGCGCCTGCGGCCTACGTAAGTGGTGCAAACTTCTTGTCTTGAAGTTTGATTGGTCTTCCGCGTAAACCAAGCTACTCAGTCTCTTTTCTCCACCGAATTTTCCTACTGAGCTCTCCTCATACTATTATTCTTGACATCTCTGATTAGCATATAAATAGTCGCCTAGGCCATCTCTCCTTCGAATACCCTGGATCAGTTGGGGCTGGTCCCCGGCAGGTGGCGACCGAACAGGGACCTCAGGAGGCAATACTCAAAGAGCTGAGCAGACACGAACCACGCAATCAGCAGGCAATAAGCATGGAGCTCAGCAGTGACGAATCATGCTGCTCAACTGGCAATAATCAAGCACGTGACCAGGCAGGAATCACGCAGCTCAGCTGGCAATTGTCAAGCAGATGAGCCGACAGGAATCACGCAGCTCAGCTGGCAATTGTCATGCAGATGAGCCGGCAGGAATCACGCAGCTCAGCAGGCCCTGATCACGTGACTCTGCAGGCACTGATCACGTGGCTGATCAAGTCCAGATCACGTGACTGAGCATGCACTGATCACGTGGCTATCATGCACTGATGACGTGACTGCGCATGCACTGATGACGTGGCTGATCGGGCACTGATCACATGGCTCATCATGCACTGATCACGTGTTTATCAGGCAATGATCAGTGACTGACAGGCGCTGATCATGGGACTGTGCACGCACTGATCACGTGGCTATCATGCACTGATCACGTGACTGCGCATGCACTGATGACGTGGCTGTTCGGGCACTGATCACGTGTTTATCAGGCAGTGATCAGTGACTGACAGGCGCTGATCAGGGGACTGTGCACGCACTGATCAGGTGGCTGATCAGGAACTGACCACCTGACCGCGCATGCAGTGATCACGTGGCTGGTCGTTCACTGATCACGTGTTTATCATACGGTGATCACGTGACTGAGAGGCGCTGATCACGTGACTGTGCCGTCAGTGATCACGTGGCTGAGCAGGCACTGATATCGTGACTGAGCATGCACTGATCATGTGCCGGGAGCCGGGGAGGCATTCCACTCTGGACAAAGGTCATGAGGAAGGAGGCTCGGCATACGCAAATGCGGGATCGAGCCTCAGGAGTCCACCCGGATATTCTCGAGCATCTCCCCCAAAAAAACCGGAGTCTGCCTACTGTATTGCTTTGTGCTCTCACCTCTGATTTCACTGGGGGCTGTCCCCCACCACCATCTCGCTCTCTCTGTCAAAGAGTTAACTTACAGCTCCAATTCATAAAGTTCCTTGTCATTCTTCCCTTTAACTTCCAGCTGAGTCTCCATCTGGAGCGCGGAACCCACCACGCTTACTAATTATGCCTGGGCTGCTAAGACCCACTCGAGAAGGTGTCTAGGGTGAGGCACCTTTCGCTATTCGAGAGGGCGCCTGCGGCCTACGTAAGTGGTGCAAACTTCTTGTCTTGAAGTTTGATTGGTCTTCCGCGTAAACCAAGCTACTCAGTCTCTTTTCTCCACCGAATTTTCCTACTGAGCTCTCCTCATACTATTATTCTTGACATCTCTGATTAGCATATAAATAGTCGCCTAGGCCATCTCTCCTTCGAATACCCTGGATCAGTTGGGGCTGGTCCCCGGCAGGTGGCGACCGAACAGGGACCTCAGGAGGCAATACTCAAAGAGCTGAGCAGACACGAACCACGCAATCAGCAGGCAATAAGCATGGAGCTCAGCAGTGACGAATCATGCTGCTCAACTGGCAATAATCAAGCACGTGACCAGGCAGGAATCACGCAGCTCAGCTGGCAATTGTCAAGCAGATGAGCCGACAGGAATCACGCAGCTCAGCTGGCAATTGTCATGCAGATGAGCCGGCAGGAATCACGCAGCTCAGCAGGCCCTGATCACGTGACTCTGCAGGCACTGATCACGTGGCTGATCAAGTCCAGATCACGTGACTGAGCATGCACTGATCACGTGGCTATCATGCACTGATGACGTGACTGCGCATGCACTGATGACGTGGCTGATCGGGCACTGATCACATGGCTCATCATGCACTGATCACGTGTTTATCAGGCAATGATCAGTGACTGACAGGCGCTGATCATGGGACTGTGCACGCACTGATCACGTGGCTATCATGCACTGATCACGTGACTGCGCATGCACTGATGACGTGGCTGTTCGGGCACTGATCACGTGTTTATCAGGCAGTGATCAGTGACTGACAGGCGCTGATCAGGGGACTGTGCACGCACTGATCAGGTGGCTGATCAGGAACTGACCACCTGACCGCGCATGCAGTGATCACGTGGCTGGTCGTTCACTGATCACGTGTTTATCATACGGTGATCACGTGACTGAGAGGCGCTGATCACGTGACTGTGCCGTCAGTGATCACGTGGCTGAGCAGGCACTGATATCGTGACTGAGCATGCACTGATCATGTGCCGGGAGCCGGGGAGGCATTCCACTCTGGACAAAGGTCATGAGGAAGGAGGCTCGGCATACGCAAATGCGGGATCGAGCCTCAGGAGTCCACCCGGATATTCTCGAGCATCTCCCCCAAAAAAACCGGAGTCTGCCTACTGTATTGCTTTGTGCTCTCACCTCTGATTTCACTGGGGGCTGTCCCCCACCACCATCTCGCTCTCTCTGTCAAAGAGTTAACTTACAGCTCCAATTCATAAAGTTCCTTGTCATTCTTCCCTTTAACTTCCAGCTGAGTCTCCATCTGGAGCGCGGAACCCACCACGCTTACTAATTATGCCTGGGCTGCTAAGACCCACTCGAGAAGGTGTCTAGGGTGAGGCACCTTTCGCTATTCGAGAGGGCGCCTGCGGCCTACGTAAGTGGTGCAAACTTCTTGTCTTGAAGTTTGATTGGTCTTCCGCGTAAACCAAGCTACTCAGTCTCTTTTCTCCACCGAATTTTCCTACTGAGCTCTCCTCATACTATTATTCTTGACATCTCTGATTAGCATATAAATAGTCGCCTAGGCCATCTCTCCTTCGAATACCCTGGATCAGTTGGGGCTGGTCCCCGGCAGGTGGCGACCGAACAGGGACCTCAGGAGGCAATACTCAAAGAGCTGAGCAGACACGAACCACGCAATCAGCAGGCAATAAGCATGGAGCTCAGCAGTGACGAATCATGCTGCTCAACTGGCAATAATCAAGCACGTGACCAGGCAGGAATCACGCAGCTCAGCTGGCAATTGTCAAGCAGATGAGCCGACAGGAATCACGCAGCTCAGCTGGCAATTGTCATGCAGATGAGCCGGCAGGAATCACGCAGCTCAGCAGGCCCTGATCACGTGACTCTGCAGGCACTGATCACGTGGCTGATCAAGTCCAGATCACGTGACTGAGCATGCACTGATCACGTGGCTATCATGCACTGATGACGTGACTGCGCATGCACTGATGACGTGGCTGATCGGGCACTGATCACATGGCTCATCATGCACTGATCACGTGTTTATCAGGCAATGATCAGTGACTGACAGGCGCTGATCATGGGACTGTGCACGCACTGATCACGTGGCTATCATGCACTGATCACGTGACTGCGCATGCACTGATGACGTGGCTGTTCGGGCACTGATCACGTGTTTATCAGGCAGTGATCAGTGACTGACAGGCGCTGATCAGGGGACTGTGCACGCACTGATCAGGTGGCTGATCAGGAACTGACCACCTGACCGCGCATGCAGTGATCACGTGGCTGGTCGTTCACTGATCACGTGTTTATCATACGGTGATCACGTGACTGAGAGGCGCTGATCACGTGACTGTGCCGTCAGTGATCACGTGGCTGAGCAGGCACTGATATCGTGACTGAGCATGCACTGATCATGTGCCGGGAGCCGGGGAGGCATTCCACTCTGGACAAAGGTCATGAGGAAGGAGGCTCGGCATACGCAAATGCGGGATCGAGCCTCAGGAGTCCACCCGGATATTCTCGAGCATCTCCCCCCAAAAAACCGGAGTCTGCCTACTGTATTGCTTTGTGCTCTCACCTCTGATTTCACTGGGGGCTGTCCCCCACCACCATCTCGCTCTCTCTGTCAAAGAGTTAACTTACAGCTCCAATTCATAAAGTTCCTTGTCATTCTTCCCTTTAACTTCCAGCTGAGTCTCCATCTGGAGCGCGGAACCCACCACGCTTACTAATTATGCCTGGGCTGCTAAGACCCACTCGAGAAGGTGTCTAGGGTGAGGCACCTTTCGCTATTCGAGAGGGCGCCTGCGGCCTACGTAAGTGGTGCAAACTTCTTGTCTTGAAGTTTGATTGGTCTTCCGCGTAAACCAAGCTACTCAGTCTCTTTTCTCCACCGAATTTTCCTACTGAGCTCTCCTCATACTATTATTCTTGACATCTCTGATTAGCATATAAATAGTCGCCTAGGCCATCTCTCCTTCGAATACCCTGGATCAGTTGGGGCTGGTCCCCGGCAGGTGGCGACCGAACAGGGACCTCAGGAGGCAATACTCAAAGAGCTGAGCAGACACGAACCACGCAATCAGCAGGCAATAAGCATGGAGCTCAGCAGTGACGAATCATGCTGCTCAACTGGCAATAATCAAGCACGTGACCAGGCAGGAATCACGCAGCTCAGCTGGCAATTGTCAAGCAGATGAGCCGACAGGAATCACGCAGCTCAGCTGGCAATTGTCATGCAGATGAGCCGGCAGGAATCACGCAGCTCAGCAGGCCCTGATCACGTGACTCTGCAGGCACTGATCACGTGGCTGATCAAGTCCAGATCACGTGACTGAGCATGCACTGATCACGTGGCTATCATGCACTGATGACGTGACTGCGCATGCACTGATGACGTGGCTGATCGGGCACTGATCACATGGCTCATCATGCACTGATCACGTGTTTATCAGGCAATGATCAGTGACTGACAGGCGCTGATCATGGGACTGTGCACGCACTGATCACGTGGCTATCATGCACTGATCACGTGACTGCGCATGCACTGATGACGTGGCTGTTCGGGCACTGATCACGTGTTTATCAGGCAGTGATCAGTGACTGACAGGCGCTGATCAGGGGACTGTGCACGCACTGATCAGGTGGCTGATCAGGAACTGACCACCTGACCGCGCATGCAGTGATCACGTGGCTGGTCGTTCACTGATCACGTGTTTATCATACGGTGATCACGTGACTGAGAGGCGCTGATCACGTGACTGTGCCGTCAGTGATCACGTGGCTGAGCAGGCACTGATATCGTGACTGAGCATGCACTGATCATGTGCCGGGAGCCGGGGAGGCATTCCACTCTGGACAAAGGTCATGAGGAAGGAGGCTCGGCATACGCAAATGCGGGATCGAGCCTCAGGAGTCCACCCGGATATTCTCGAGCATCTCCCCCCAAAAAAACCGGAGTCTGCCTACTGTATTGCTTTGTGCTCTCACCTCTGATTTCACTGGGGGCTGTCCCCCACCACCATCTCGCTCTCTCTGTCAAAGAGTTAACTTACAGCTCCAATTCATAAAGTTCCTTGTCATTCTTCCCTTTAACTTCCAGCTGAGTCTCCATCTGGAGCGCGGAACCCACCACGCTTACTAATTATGCCTGGGCTGCTAAGACCCACTCGAGAAGGTGTCTAGGGTGAGGCACCTTTCGCTATTCGAGAGGGCGCCTGCGGCCTACGTAAGTGGTGCAAACTTCTTGTCTTGAAGTTTGATTGGTCTTCCGCGTAAACCAAGCTACTCAGTCTCTTTTCTCCACCGAATTTTCCTACTGAGCTCTCCTCATACTATTATTCTTGACATCTCTGATTAGCATATAAATAGTCGCCTAGGCCATCTCTCCTTCGAATACCCTGGATCAGTTGGGGCTGGTCCCCGGCAGGTGGCGACCGAACAGGGACCTCAGGAGGCAATACTCAAAGAGCTGAGCAGACACGAACCACGCAATCAGCAGGCAATAAGCATGGAGCTCAGCAGTGACGAATCATGCTGCTCAACTGGCAATAATCAAGCACGTGACCAGGCAGGAATCACGCAGCTCAGCTGGCAATTGTCAAGCAGATGAGCCGACAGGAATCACGCAGCTCAGCTGGCAATTGTCATGCAGATGAGCCGGCAGGAATCACGCAGCTCAGCAGGCCCTGATCACGTGACTCTGCAGGCACTGATCACGTGGCTGATCAAGTCCAGATCACGTGACTGAGCATGCACTGATCACGTGGCTATCATGCACTGATGACGTGACTGCGCATGCACTGATGACGTGGCTGATCGGGCACTGATCACATGGCTCATCATGCACTGATCACGTGTTTATCAGGCAATGATCAGTGACTGACAGGCGCTGATCATGGGACTGTGCACGCACTGATCACGTGGCTATCATGCACTGATCACGTGACTGCGCATGCACTGATGACGTGGCTGTTCGGGCACTGATCACGTGTTTATCAGGCAGTGATCAGTGACTGACAGGCGCTGATCAGGGGACTGTGCACGCACTGATCAGGTGGCTGATCAGGAACTGACCACCTGACCGCGCATGCAGTGATCACGTGGCTGGTCGTTCACTGATCACGTGTTTATCATACGGTGATCACGTGACTGAGAGGCGCTGATCACGTGACTGTGCCGTCAGTGATCACGTGGCTGAGCAGGCACTGATATCGTGACTGAGCATGCACTGATCATGTGCCGGGAGCCGGGGAGGCATTCCACTCTGGACAAAGGTCATGAGGAAGGAGGCTCGGCATACGCAAATGCGGGATCGAGCCTCAGGAGTCCACCCGGATATTCTCGAGCATCTCCCCCCAAAAAACCGGAGTCTGCCTACTGTATTGCTTTGTGCTCTCACCTCTGATTTCACTGGGGGCTGTCCCCCACCACCATCTCGCTCTCTCTGTCAAAGAGTTAACTTACAGCTCCAATTCATAAAGTTCCTTGTCATTCTTCCCTTTAACTTCCAGCTGAGTCTCCATCTGGAGCGCGGAACCCACCACGCTTACTAATTATGCCTGGGCTGCTAAGACCCACTCGAGAAGGTGTCTAGGGTGAGGCACCTTTCGCTATTCGAGAGGGCGCCTGCGGCCTACGTAAGTGGTGCAAACTTCTTGTCTTGAAGTTTGATTGGTCTTCCGCGTAAACCAAGCTACTCAGTCTCTTTTCTCCACCGAATTTTCCTACTGAGCTCTCCTCATACTATTATTCTTGACATCTCTGATTAGCATATAAATAGTCGCCTAGGCCATCTCTCCTTCGAATACCCTGGATCAGTTGGGGCTGGTCCCCGGCAGGTGGCGACCGAACAGGGACCTCAGGAGGCAATACTCAAAGAGCTGAGCAGACACGAACCACGCAATCAGCAGGCAATAAGCATGGAGCTCAGCAGTGACGAATCATGCTGCTCAACTGGCAATAATCAAGCACGTGACCAGGCAGGAATCACGCAGCTCAGCTGGCAATTGTCAAGCAGATGAGCCGACAGGAATCACGCAGCTCAGCTGGCAATTGTCATGCAGATGAGCCGGCAGGAATCACGCAGCTCAGCAGGCCCTGATCACGTGACTCTGCAGGCACTGATCACGTGGCTGATCAAGTCCAGATCACGTGACTGAGCATGCACTGATCACGTGGCTATCATGCACTGATGACGTGACTGCGCATGCACTGATGACGTGGCTGATCGGGCACTGATCACATGGCTCATCATGCACTGATCACGTGTTTATCAGGCAATGATCAGTGACTGACAGGCGCTGATCATGGGACTGTGCACGCACTGATCACGTGGCTATCATGCACTGATCACGTGACTGCGCATGCACTGATGACGTGGCTGTTCGGGCACTGATCACGTGTTTATCAGGCAGTGATCAGTGACTGACAGGCGCTGATCAGGGGACTGTGCACGCACTGATCAGGTGGCTGATCAGGAACTGACCACCTGACCGCGCATGCAGTGATCACGTGGCTGGTCGTTCACTGATCACGTGTTTATCATACGGTGATCACGTGACTGAGAGGCGCTGATCACGTGACTGTGCCGTCAGTGATCACGTGGCTGAGCAGGCACTGATATCGTGACTGAGCATGCACTGATCATGTGCCGGGAGCCGGGGAGGCATTCCACTCTGGACAAAGGTCATGAGGAAGGAGGCTCGGCATACGCAAATGCGGGATCGAGCCTCAGGAGTCCACCCGGATATTCTCGAGCATCTCCCCCCAAAAAAACCGGAGTCTGCCTACTGTATTGCTTTGTGCTCTCACCTCTGATTTCACTGGGGGCTGTCCCCCACCACCATCTCGCTCTCTCTGTCAAAGAGTTAACTTACAGCTCCAATTCATAAAGTTCCTTGTCATTCTTCCCTTTAACTTCCAGCTGAGTCTCCATCTGGAGCGCGGAACCCACCACGCTTACTAATTATGCCTGGGCTGCTAAGACCCACTCGAGAAGGTGTCTAGGGTGAGGCACCTTTCGCTATTCGAGAGGGCGCCTGCGGCCTACGTAAGTGGTGCAAACTTCTTGTCTTGAAGTTTGATTGGTCTTCCGCGTAAACCAAGCTACTCAGTCTCTTTTCTCCACCGAATTTTCCTACTGAGCTCTCCTCATACTATTATTCTTGACATCTCTGATTAGCATATAAATAGTCGCCTAGGCCATCTCTCCTTCGAATACCCTGGATCAGTTGGGGCTGGTCCCCGGCAGGTGGCGACCGAACAGGGACCTCAGGAGGCAATACTCAAAGAGCTGAGCAGACACGAACCACGCAATCAGCAGGCAATAAGCATGGAGCTCAGCAGTGACGAATCATGCTGCTCAACTGGCAATAATCAAGCACGTGACCAGGCAGGAATCACGCAGCTCAGCTGGCAATTGTCAAGCAGATGAGCCGACAGGAATCACGCAGCTCAGCTGGCAATTGTCATGCAGATGAGCCGGCAGGAATCACGCAGCTCAGCAGGCCCTGATCACGTGACTCTGCAGGCACTGATCACGTGGCTGATCAAGTCCAGATCACGTGACTGAGCATGCACTGATCACGTGGCTATCATGCACTGATGACGTGACTGCGCATGCACTGATGACGTGGCTGATCGGGCACTGATCACATGGCTCATCATGCACTGATCACGTGTTTATCAGGCAATGATCAGTGACTGACAGGCGCTGATCATGGGACTGTGCACGCACTGATCACGTGGCTATCATGCACTGATCACGTGACTGCGCATGCACTGATGACGTGGCTGTTCGGGCACTGATCACGTGTTTATCAGGCAGTGATCAGTGACTGACAGGCGCTGATCAGGGGACTGTGCACGCACTGATCAGGTGGCTGATCAGGAACTGACCACCTGACCGCGCATGCAGTGATCACGTGGCTGGTCGTTCACTGATCACGTGTTTATCATACGGTGATCACGTGACTGAGAGGCGCTGATCACGTGACTGTGCCGTCAGTGATCACGTGGCTGAGCAGGCACTGATATCGTGACTGAGCATGCACTGATCATGTGCCGGGAGCCGGGGAGGCATTCCACTCTGGACAAAGGTCATGAGGAAGGAGGCTCGGCATACGCAAATGCGGGATCGAGCCTCAGGAGTCCACCCGGATATTCTCGAGCATCTCCCCCCAAAAAACCGGAGTCTGCCTACTGTATTGCTTTGTGCTCTCACCTCTGATTTCACTGGGGGCTGTCCCCCACCACCATCTCGCTCTCTCTGTCAAAGAGTTAACTTACAGCTCCAATTCATAAAGTTCCTTGTCATTCTTCCCTTTAACTTCCAGCTGAGTCTCCATCTGGAGCGCGGAACCCACCACGCTTACTAATTATGCCTGGGCTGCTAAGACCCACTCGAGAAGGTGTCTAGGGTGAGGCACCTTTCGCTATTCGAGAGGGCGCCTGCGGCCTACGTAAGTGGTGCAAACTTCTTGTCTTGAAGTTTGATTGGTCTTCCGCGTAAACCAAGCTACTCAGTCTCTTTTCTCCACCGAATTTTCCTACTGAGCTCTCCTCATACTATTATTCTTGACATCTCTGATTAGCATATAAATAGTCGCCTAGGCCATCTCTCCTTCGAATACCCTGGATCAGTTGGGGCTGGTCCCCGGCAGGTGGCGACCGAACAGGGACCTCAGGAGGCAATACTCAAAGAGCTGAGCAGACACGAACCACGCAATCAGCAGGCAATAAGCATGGAGCTCAGCAGTGACGAATCATGCTGCTCAACTGGCAATAATCAAGCACGTGACCAGGCAGGAATCACGCAGCTCAGCTGGCAATTGTCAAGCAGATGAGCCGACAGGAATCACGCAGCTCAGCTGGCAATTGTCATGCAGATGAGCCGGCAGGAATCACGCAGCTCAGCAGGCCCTGATCACGTGACTCTGCAGGCACTGATCACGTGGCTGATCAAGTCCAGATCACGTGACTGAGCATGCACTGATCACGTGGCTATCATGCACTGATGACGTGACTGCGCATGCACTGATGACGTGGCTGATCGGGCACTGATCACATGGCTCATCATGCACTGATCACGTGTTTATCAGGCAATGATCAGTGACTGACAGGCGCTGATCATGGGACTGTGCACGCACTGATCACGTGGCTATCATGCACTGATCACGTGACTGCGCATGCACTGATGACGTGGCTGTTCGGGCACTGATCACGTGTTTATCAGGCAGTGATCAGTGACTGACAGGCGCTGATCAGGGGACTGTGCACGCACTGATCAGGTGGCTGATCAGGAACTGACCACCTGACCGCGCATGCAGTGATCACGTGGCTGGTCGTTCACTGATCACGTGTTTATCATACGGTGATCACGTGACTGAGAGGCGCTGATCACGTGACTGTGCCGTCAGTGATCACGTGGCTGAGCAGGCACTGATATCGTGACTGAGCATGCACTGATCATGTGCCGGGAGCCGGGGAGGCATTCCACTCTGGACAAAGGTCATGAGGAAGGAGGCTCGGCATACGCAAATGCGGGATCGAGCCTCAGGAGTCCACCCGGATATTCTCGAGCATCTCCCCCAAAAAAACCGGAGTCTGCCTACTGTATTGCTTTGTGCTCTCACCTCTGATTTCACTGGGGGCTGTCCCCCACCACCATCTCGCTCTCTCTGTCAAAGAGTTAACTTACAGCTCCAATTCATAAAGTTCCTTGTCATTCTTCCCTTTAACTTCCAGCTGAGTCTCCATCTGGAGCGCGGAACCCACCACGCTTACTAATTATGCCTGGGCTGCTAAGACCCACTCGAGAAGGTGTCTAGGGTGAGGCACCTTTCGCTATTCGAGAGGGCGCCTGCGGCCTACGTAAGTGGTGCAAACTTCTTGTCTTGAAGTTTGATTGGTCTTCCGCGTAAACCAAGCTACTCAGTCTCTTTTCTCCACCGAATTTTCCTACTGAGCTCTCCTCATACTATTATTCTTGACATCTCTGATTAGCATATAAATAGTCGCCTAGGCCATCTCTCCTTCGAATACCCTGGATCAGTTGGGGCTGGTCCCCGGCAGGTGGCGACCGAACAGGGACCTCAGGAGGCAATACTCAAAGAGCTGAGCAGACACGAACCACGCAATCAGCAGGCAATAAGCATGGAGCTCAGCAGTGACGAATCATGCTGCTCAACTGGCAATAATCAAGCACGTGACCAGGCAGGAATCACGCAGCTCAGCTGGCAATTGTCAAGCAGATGAGCCGACAGGAATCACGCAGCTCAGCTGGCAATTGTCATGCAGATGAGCCGGCAGGAATCACGCAGCTCAGCAGGCCCTGATCACGTGACTCTGCAGGCACTGATCACGTGGCTGATCAAGTCCAGATCACGTGACTGAGCATGCACTGATCACGTGGCTATCATGCACTGATGACGTGACTGCGCATGCACTGATGACGTGGCTGATCGGGCACTGATCACATGGCTCATCATGCACTGATCACGTGTTTATCAGGCAATGATCAGTGACTGACAGGCGCTGATCATGGGACTGTGCACGCACTGATCACGTGGCTATCATGCACTGATCACGTGACTGCGCATGCACTGATGACGTGGCTGTTCGGGCACTGATCACGTGTTTATCAGGCAGTGATCAGTGACTGACAGGCGCTGATCAGGGGACTGTGCACGCACTGATCAGGTGGCTGATCAGGAACTGACCACCTGACCGCGCATGCAGTGATCACGTGGCTGGTCGTTCACTGATCACGTGTTTATCATACGGTGATCACGTGACTGAGAGGCGCTGATCACGTGACTGTGCCGTCAGTGATCACGTGGCTGAGCAGGCACTGATATCGTGACTGAGCATGCACTGATCATGTGCCGGGAGCCGGGGAGGCATTCCACTCTGGACAAAGGTCATGAGGAAGGAGGCTCGGCATACGCAAATGCGGGATCGAGCCTCAGGAGTCCACCCGGATATTCTCGAGCATCTCCCCCAAAAAAACCGGAGTCTGCCTACTGTATTGCTTTGTGCTCTCACCTCTGATTTCACTGGGGGCTGTCCCCCACCACCATCTCGCTCTCTCTGTCAAAGAGTTAACTTACAGCTCCAATTCATAAAGTTCCTTGTCATTCTTCCCTTTAACTTCCAGCTGAGTCTCCATCTGGAGCGCGGAACCCACCACGCTTACTAATTATGCCTGGGCTGCTAAGACCCACTCGAGAAGGTGTCTAGGGTGAGGCACCTTTCGCTATTCGAGAGGGCGCCTGCGGCCTACGTAAGTGGTGCAAACTTCTTGTCTTGAAGTTTGATTGGTCTTCCGCGTAAACCAAGCTACTCAGTCTCTTTTCTCCACCGAATTTTCCTACTGAGCTCTCCTCATACTATTATTCTTGACATCTCTGATTAGCATATAAATAGTCGCCTAGGCCATCTCTCCTTCGAATACCCTGGATCAGTTGGGGCTGGTCCCCGGCAGGTGGCGACCGAACAGGGACCTCAGGAGGCAATACTCAAAGAGCTGAGCAGACACGAACCACGCAATCAGCAGGCAATAAGCATGGAGCTCAGCAGTGACGAATCATGCTGCTCAACTGGCAATAATCAAGCACGTGACCAGGCAGGAATCACGCAGCTCAGCTGGCAATTGTCAAGCAGATGAGCCGACAGGAATCACGCAGCTCAGCTGGCAATTGTCATGCAGATGAGCCGGCAGGAATCACGCAGCTCAGCAGGCCCTGATCACGTGACTCTGCAGGCACTGATCACGTGGCTGATCAAGTCCAGATCACGTGACTGAGCATGCACTGATCACGTGGCTATCATGCACTGATGACGTGACTGCGCATGCACTGATGACGTGGCTGATCGGGCACTGATCACATGGCTCATCATGCACTGATCACGTGTTTATCAGGCAATGATCAGTGACTGACAGGCGCTGATCATGGGACTGTGCACGCACTGATCACGTGGCTATCATGCACTGATCACGTGACTGCGCATGCACTGATGACGTGGCTGTTCGGGCACTGATCACGTGTTTATCAGGCAGTGATCAGTGACTGACAGGCGCTGATCAGGGGACTGTGCACGCACTGATCAGGTGGCTGATCAGGAACTGACCACCTGACCGCGCATGCAGTGATCACGTGGCTGGTCGTTCACTGATCACGTGTTTATCATACGGTGATCACGTGACTGAGAGGCGCTGATCACGTGACTGTGCCGTCAGTGATCACGTGGCTGAGCAGGCACTGATATCGTGACTGAGCATGCACTGATCATGTGCCGGGAGCCGGGGAGGC